>NW_017971561.1:0-128292 GCF_001883845.1 Diplodia corticola | reverse complement strand
CCCCCTCTCTTTTATACTTCATCCAGCTTCCTCCCTTCCACTCTTCCATACCGCCAATATCCGCAAGCAAAACCCCCGCCATGCCCATGATTCAGAAGATAGCTGACCAAACAGATTATCAAGACGAGACACACCACTCGGCGTAAGGTAAACAGTGGAGAGCGGATCAAAGTTTGACTAGATGAAATTGATGAAGCAGGGCGGTACAAAGGATCTTCCAAGTCATGTGGAAGAGAGTAACCAATGTTTGACGTACGCCCCACTGAGAGGGAACTAACAAAGAGAAAATTTCATTGGTAGAAAGAGTCCCGTTCGTCTTCTCCAGACGTCGTATACAAACGATACAGAAAGAGACCAGCAAAGAAACGGCGCGCTGATTTGCCGAAAGGGTATATGTCTCGAAAACGCCAATTCCCTGCCCGTTTTCCCACGGCGAGAAAGAGATAGACAAGAAAAAAAAAAGAATGCCGCAAAAGATGAGAATGCACAGCAGCATCGGAAGTCAGGAAAAGAATGTCTTTCCCACCCCACTCCTGTACCACGCAAACCCCCCGCCTTTTCTATTCAAACGCCTCTTTCAGCCTCTCGGAGGGGGCTCGTACACCATCGGACTTGGCCGTTCGTATGCCGCACCGCCGGACGGTCCCGCCCATCTGTTGGCCTGCTCCTCCCTATCCCGCATCTCGCGTTCGTTCTGGATGGTGGAACAGCAGCAACAGCAACAAGACTTTACAATGTCGGACATCAGCGAGCCTTCCAGCTGGTACTGGTGGCGAAGACGGGTTCTGTGAAGGAGGGGGAAGAGACCTGTTGGGTACCCGTGTTAGCAAATTTTGCCTTCGTCTTGGCTAATGCAGCTGTCCGGGTCAAAGGCTGGACCAATTCAAAACAGGCCGCGAGGATTCCGAGACAGAGAAGGGTGATTACATACCGCACAAGCCACAAAACGTAGCCATGGCCATGAGACTGCACTGGGTGTTGGCCCAGCTCCAGCCCAGCATTTCGGTCGGGTCCTTCTTCTCGCTCTTCAAACCCAGCCGGTAGCTCGTCTTGCCGTAGACCACGCACGGACAGAAGACTCCGGTCATGCAGATCGTAACGTCACCGCTACACTCGCAGATTGAGTGCTTCCACCGGCGCTTCGAGCCAGTTGCCTCAAGGTCCATGTTCGGGTGAGGGATCTGTCCAGGTTTATGCTCCGCGGTCAGCATACCGTTGGGCCCGCTGGGATTGTCTGGCGCAAATATGGGCGGCCGCGACGACGGAACGTTCGAGTGCGGGCTGTACGGCTCGGTGGGAGAGGTGGGAGAGATGGGTGATATTGGGACGTTGTCGGTAGCCCTGCTGTCATCCCTCTCGGTTTTGATGGGGATGGGGCCGGGTGATGCTGGCGGCTGCGGCTGCGCGTCATAGCCATGGTGGAGCTGCTGTTGCGAATGGTCCGACTGCGCGACGCTCTGGGCGAGGCTTTGCTGTCGCTGCCTCGGCGCAGCTATACTCCCTCTCGGCGAAGTATCCACGACCGGCGCGAAGAAGGCGGGATGCGGCTCCTGCGGCATCGGCCGGGCGTATTCCTCGGGCACCCTTCCCTCGGGTCCCAAATCTTCCCCAATCTCCTTGGACAGCGGCCGCGACATGCGGGGCGCCGGTAGTTGTGGAGCAGCGGTGCTGATGGCCGACAGATCGCCAAACTCGGTGGCGGGCGAGTTCAGGTTCGAAGCGTGTATCGAGTCGGGCGAGTGTGGGATGGTGGGCTCGGTCGGGTGGCGTGCGTGGGCATATTGCTGGAAATGGGGCTGCTGGACCTCAATCGGGGTTTGTGCGAAGGAGAAGCGACTCGACTGGGGTGGCGATTGGGCACGCGGGCGCGCTTGCGGTTGTGATTGCTGCGGGGGCGGAGATGGAGGGGCGGGATCGAGCTGGTGGATTGGTAGTCTTTCGGCGTCGGTCAAGGGGATCTGCCAGGAGAAGCGCGGATTGGAAGGCTGGGCAAGATGTTGGTGGTGCTGGTGGTGCAGCTGCTGGAGGTGTGGCTGCGGGTGCAGCTGGTGATGTTGCGGGTACTGTTGTTGCTGGGGCTGCTGGGGCTGCTGGGGCGGGTAGTAGTAGTGCTCGTCGAACTGCTGCGAGGGCTGCTGCGAGGGCTGCTGCGAGGGCGCATGTGGCTGCGGGTACTGGCGGCGAGGATCCATGGCGGCGCGTGAGGTATGCCGACTGCAGTCTGGCGACACTCGGAGCATGCGACGAGGTTAAGGTCGAGACGAACAGGCAGTCGCCAGGCTAGGGCAATGACGTGAGCGCACACGAGTCCTGGAGCTGGCCTGCAGCTACCAATGCGGCAGTAGTCAGCATCAGCACTAGATCGGCGGAAGATTCGTGAAATATAGCAGGTGTCGCAAGCGCGCAAGAATAGCTTGGGCAAGCTCCTCAGCGGCGGGCAGACACCAGGCTGCTCCTTGCCGTGCGAGCCGTGGTGCGCGAGCCCGCCTGGAGCCGCGATTGGCCTGCACGACATGGGCGGCGTGGGGCTGGCCGAGCTTTGGGTCGCGTTGCAGAGGCGGGTAGCAGGGCGATGGCGAGTGGCTGTTGGCCGGCGAGAAGGCGACGCGGCGCAGCATGGCCCAGCCGGGGAATGATCGCCGCCCGGGCGCTTAACGCCTCGCCTCCACCATGTAAGGAACCTCAGCACTATGGGGCCACCGCAGCCTGACGCCTGGCCAAGCCATCGAACCCGCCCTCAAACCGCGAGCCTCCACGCCAGCCCGCCGCAGCCCGCCGCAGCCCGCCGCAGCCCGCCTCCCGCCTTCCGCGCCCTGCCCGTGCCCGCTCCACCACAAAGGCCTCGACCCTCGAGTCCGCGACGTCCCCAGCCTGCCGAGTCAGGCCGCCTGCAGCCGCTCACCCTGCAGCGCCTCGCCAGGAACAGGCACACCCGTCTCCACTCCACGCCTCGAGAAATTAAGATCCACTATCAATTCTCCTATCCACTCTCTTTTGGTGGGAGATGCCTATGTCGCTGATGCTTGAAGAACCATCGCAATTCCGCCCCCAATAACGTCCAGATTCGTATCAACATCATCCATCTCTTACCGGTCCCTCTCCGCCCGGCTCTCCTCCTCCACTGTCTTGAGCGGCGCCGCGTGCTCCTTCCTGACCCACTCCCAGTAGCTCTGCCAAGCCTTGTGGTTGGGATCCTCCACGCTGCCGCCCTCGACGCTGCCCACGTTGAGGCTCTTGTTGATGTCGATCGAAACCTTGATCACGCCCTTGGCGCTCTTCTCGATCTTCTCAATCTCCTGCTTGACCGCGTTCTCCTTGGCCTTAGTCGAGATGACTGCTCGGAAATGATCCGAAATCGTCGTCAGCCGTTGCTTCGTCTCATCCGGTGCCAGGTGCACCAACTTGGTTAGCATGAGGTTGCAGAGCGTGCGCACGTCGTGCTCGTCCGTGATGCCCGCGATGATGCGCTCGAAGAAGTCGGCGAGGTTGAGACGCGCAACAGCCGTCTCCAGCAGCGTGTACAGCGTCTCGTACGCGCTCTTGCGCACCTCGAGACCATCGTCGACCTTGTGCTTGAAAGGTCCCATCTGCACCTCGCGAATTAGCTCTGGCTTGACCTGCGTCTGGCTCATCACCAGGGGCAGGAGCTCCGTCAAGTGCGGCAGCACCAGCTCCGGTTTGTTGTGCACCGCCGAGCTCATGGTCGTCAGCGCCAGCCTCTGGTTATCCAGGTCCGTCTCCTGGAGCATCGCCGCCAGCATCGGGATGACAATCGGTCGCAGGAAGTCGTCGTACGCCTCATCCGTATCAGCGAAAGTGTAGCGCAGTGCTGATATGACCATTGCCCTAGCGCTGGCATCCGCTTCTCCCAAGAATTTCTTTTCCGTGTGGTTAGCATGTTTAGGCATCTGTCTGTGGCGGGTCATTACCTGGAGCTGAGGAAGGAATGTCTTGGGGTCGATGATGGTGAGCCTTCCAATGCACTCGGCGCCAACCGCCCTGTTGTCCTCCTGTTGCGATGCCTTGATGATATGCTGCCATAGATCCTGCGCGAAGGGGAGCAGATCAGCATCCGCGCTGCGATACTGAAGGATCTCCCTGATCGAGTGCAGCAAGAGATACGTTTTGGCGTCCGGCTGGTTGAGAGTCGAGATGATGAAGGGGATGTACGTCTTCACGTTCGAAGAACCTGCCCTTCCAAGTGCGACTGCCGCCGCCAACGGCACCTGACCGGCATCGCTGAAGCGAGCAACGAACAACTTCGGGTCGAGGGGCGACTCCTGTCCCAGACGCAACCCGCCTTCGCCGAGCACCGCCAAAGCTAAGCACTTGCGCTTCTCATCCGAGGCAGTCTGCAGCTCCTGCACAAAGTCTTCCAACTTCACGTCGATACCCGACTTGCTATAAACAAGCAGGGTGCCTATCACCTTGCCAATGAGATCGGGATTGCCCGCAATACCGACATCGCGGAGCAGCGACTTCATCAGAGCACCGCCAGCGCTCTTCTCAGCAACAGCCCGTACCAAAGCCAGAAGAGCGTCGAGGGCACTACCGCTCATCGTCGAGGTGACGACCTCCTTGAGCGCATCGACGAGCTGCTCGTTGACAACGTTGCTGGGGTCGTTAGACACGAACGTCGCAAGAATAATTAGCGCCGGGCCCATCAAGTGCAGATCGCTGTTCTTGATCGGAGGCAGAAGCATCTCTTCAATCTCCTTCGTAGTCTTAGCATCTAGGTGAGCACGAGTGACGGGGTTAATGACGATGGTTCTGAGAGCGATCAAGCTAGAGCCGCGCAGAGAGCGGCTAGCCTTGCGCAGCTGTGCACCGAGCTCGAGAGCAACCTCTTGGATCCACTCGGGCGAAAATTCTGCGCTGTTCTGCGCGAGACCAGTCGCGATCTCGATGGCGCGCACCGAAGCAAGACGGGTCGTCTCCTGTTTAAGACGCTGGCCAAGGAGCTCGACACCAGCCCTCTTCTTGTCTTGCGAGAGGAAGTCTTCCGTACCGGAGCTGCGGCCAATGAAAAGACCCAAGACATGAATGGCACGGCGACGGGCTTCAACATCGGCATCATTTGCGGAGATGCGATTGACTAGGATGTCGAATAGCTGCTCCAGATAAGGCTTGTTCTCGGCAGAGACAGTCGAGGCGCGCGGAGGAGTGAACGCTTTGATGAAACCTTCAACGCTCGCCAAAGCCTCCGCAGAAACCTTGCTGTAACGTTCCTTAGCCGCCGCGTCCAGGGCCGGGACAATCTTTAGAAGATAAGGCTGCAGCAACGTAGATGCGTGGGTTTCGGCGATGGCGTGAAGCAGCACCAGAGCCTCGATGCGCAGTGTATTTGCCGTGGCCGAAGACGTGGATGAGCCGCCTGTTGAGGAGCTGGTGGCCTTGGAAGCTTCGACGACAGGATCAACGATCTGATCGAGGTAATCCGAGAGCCCGCCGCCCTCCGTAATGACGATTTCTTTCAGCAGACTGATAGTAGCCTGCTTCGTGGGCAAAGTTCCAGTCTTGAGCAGAGGGAGCGCTCCCTTGACGATGTCAGGAACCAGCGCGGCAAGGCTCTCTTGGGGACCAGAAAGCGGCTGACTGTCAGCGTTCGTAGACGCGATACCGGCGTACAGAGAAGCGTTAGTATGCAGGTCGAACATGCTGGCATCGCTGCCAACCCGCCTCCTCTTACGCGACGGCGGGGGGCCCATAAGGCCCAGGTTTGAAGCTTCCCTGTTGGCACGAGCGGTAGAGAGGACTTCAGGCTTGGATTGCTGCACAAGGCTCGAGAGCGTGGCGAGAATTTCTAGGCGAACACTCTCCTCGCGCTCCTTGAATCGGGGAATAAGGGCCGGTGCCACACGTTCGTAGAGAGTGCCGTCCTCCAGCAGATCGCCCTGACTACGGGTCACGATGACGGTGTGAAGCACCTTCGCGGCACAACGGCGGACCTTCCAGCTTGCGTCATCCTCATCATCAAACTGGGCTTCCTCTTCAAAATCTTCATCATCAAGGCCCTCTGCATCCTCCTCTTCCTCGTCATCCATGTCCTCGTCATCGTCCGTCGCCAGATTGGGGTCGTACTTCAGGAAGCGAGTGCCAGCGTCAATGCCCTCATCGGTGAACACGCGCATTTCCTGTGAGCACGAGCCCAGAAAGCTCTCCAGTGCTACCAAAGCAGCCTCGCGCACCTCGTCGGCTTCGGGGTCGCGCTCCTCCTCGCCATCCCAAGCCTCCAGCTCCTCATCCAACTCGATTTGGCTGACTGCACTCAACACAAACGGCGCGAGTGTCTTCAGGTAGGGGCCAAACTTCTTCGGGATGGAGCGGGCCATTGCGCCAAGGACGTTTATGTAGACCTTCCTCTTCGCCCTGGTGATGTGAGCGTCCCTCATGCTCTCAATGAGACCGGACACGAGATTGCTGAGGGTCTGTTCGGAAAAGTAGATGGCCAGGGTCGAGATGGCGGTGACAGCCTTCTTCTTCAGGACGGGACCAGCGCGGTCGCTCTGGATAATCTTCATGACCGTGTGTTGCAGCGCGACAAGCTCGGGTTCCTGCAGCATGGGGCCAAAGCAGCGGGCCACCTCAATGAGCACATCGATGGCGGTGCTGTCTGTGCCCTTCGCAATATCCTCCTCCAACAAGCTCTTGGGTACAGACGGCAGGCTCTGCTTGCCGGTGGATACCACATTGAAACCCACCAGGCGCGGGATGAGCACCTTGCTGACAGAGGTGTAGGCGCCAACAACGGATTGGTTGCGCGGGATTCCGGCGACGGGCTTGGGAAGCGAAACGACAATGTTACGTAGAGCGAGTGCGGGGATGGAGTTGTCCACGGCGTTGGAGGTGGAGACCTGCGAAACGCGATCGATCAGTGGCGAGATGATGGTCTCGGGCACCTTCGCCACGAACGGCCCAAGACACTTGACGGTCTGGTTCTGCACCTCGGCGCTGGTGTCATTCAAAGTGTGGAGGAAGCCGTCGATGAGCTTGGCGGCGGTGGTGTAATCGTGCTGCAAGAAGCCCGGGTGACCGGACTGCATCATGGCCTGCAGATCGTTCAGTGCCATGTACCGCAGGTCCGGATCGTTGTCGTAGAGCTTGGTAAGCAGGCGGCCCACATCCTGAGCGGACGGGATCCGGCCGTCGTACGCCGAGCTCATGCTGAGAGGTGCGGTTTTGACAATGGGGTGGGCGTGTGGTGCTTGAGGTCGAGATGGAGCTGCGCCGCTCGGAGTTGATGCGGGGATGGGTGACGCGCAGGATCTGAAGCAAATAAGCCATCAGCACGTCGGTATTCAAGCGAGCGAGGCCTTCGAGTGGGAGATGTTTACATGACGGCGTATCCTGTTGCTGGCGCAGCGGTGCAGCAAAGAGGGTGCAGCAGGAGGTGGGGGCAGCAGTGGAAAGGATCTGCAGTTGCGGAGAGAAAAGGACCGTGGAAGGCGAGGCAGCAGTCGACGGCGCAGCACTGGTGGATCGGCCAGCGCAGGCGTGCTCGACGTTGCGAAGGATTATTGCAGACGACTTGGGTGGAGGGGCCTGGCGGGCAGCCTGGAGGCGTGCTTGGCGCGGGTGCCCGTAGCTCGGCCGCTAGCGCTGCGCCGGCAAAGCGCAAGAATGACATGATGTCGGTGGTCGCCCTCGCCTCGCCAACCCAGCCATCCGTTTGTTCTTCCAGCTTCCATCCGTCCATTGAGCTTCTCTCCCACTTCCATCTGCTCTCACCCCGTTCAATTGCTCGTCGCGCAGCTTCACAATGGTTCTCCCCCGCTCTACCGTCCTCCGCGCCGCTGCTCAGCAGCTCGCCCGTCCGGTTGCCCGCACCGGCCTCCGCAGCGCCGGCCGCCAGCAGCCATGGCAGCGCATCTCCCAATCTGTGTCGCGCCGCGCCTACAGCAGCTCTCACGGTGGCCACGGCCACGGTGAGGCTAAGAGCGACCTTCCTTGGTATGTACTGCGGAATTAGGAAGCCGATCGCTCTGAAGAATTTTGCGTTGAATAAGCAATTCGGCTTGCGCGTAGCTGGCCATTGCACTTCAACGCTTCGGACCTTTCGGCTTCAATTGAGCTCGCATCAAACTAATTGTTCCGTAGGTTGATTGGCGCCGTTGCCTTTGGTGTCCCCGGCACCTGGTGGCTGCTCCAGCCTGGTGAGGCCCACCACGGCGGCCATCACGAAGAGCACGCGGAGAAGCACGAGGAGAAGCATGAGGAGCCCAAGCAGGAGGAGGCCCCCAAGGAGGAGCCCAAGCAGGAGGAGCCCAAGGAAGAGCCTAAGGAAGAATCGAAGGAGGAACCCAAGGAGGAGTCCAAGGAGGAGTCCAAGGCTGAGTCCAAGGACGAGTCCAAGGACGAATCCAAGGACGAGTCTAAGGAACAGCCCAAGGAAGAGAAGCCCAAGGAGGGCTCCGAGGGACCTCGCTTCAAGGGCCCAAGCAGTGCCGGTGAAGACAAGAAGGCTCCGGACACCCGCTCTTCGCAGGACGACGCTAAGGAGGGAGCCTCCAAGAAGCGCATTGATAGCGACTACCGCAAGGAGCTTGGTAGCGATTCGAAAGATGGCGCCGATAAGGACCAGGTATCATGACGTCCGCATATTGCTACGAAGTGAACATGTACACTGACCTCCGAGCCAGAACAAGACTGCTGGCAAGCAGCAGGGTCTCTCCAACACCGACACCAGGCACAGCACCGATGTTGACAGCGATCCTTCCAAGAGCAAGAAGTCCGAGGGCGGTGTCGACACCGCGAAGACGAAGGGCACCGTCTCCCCCAACAGGCCTGCTGTATGAGATTTTTGGATTCTATTCCCCCTAGCTATCCGCATTTGACCGGGAACGATGTGCTGACAATTCCACCAAACGCAAAGGGTGACGATGAGAAGAGTGAGAGCTCCTAAAGCATTGCAGCATTCGCATTGTTCCTTTCATGCGTCAATATACTCAGCGGGTCGCGATCTGAATTTCGCGACAACAGCGGCAGGTACGGGAAGTTTTCAATTGTGTACATTTCGTTCGGGCGTCGATACAAAAGCTCTGCCTCAGAGTAATCTATGCGGATCTATATTCATCTTAGTTGATACTACTCAGCGGCGTCGTTGTCTTGCGTGATGGTCCATGTTTATTTGGGCCGGTGACTTTTTGCAGTCACCGGCACGTTCGGCAAGCATCGGCCACACCTCATCAGTACGAGGTGAGAGATGGCCATTGCCGCAAGCCACATTTCACGATGACTCTCAAGCACAAGGCTGCGATCAGGCATTCACGCGTGGGTTCCGCCGATATCCCCGCGCCTTTGTGTCAGGACCAAGAGCCGCAATCCTTAGTGCTTACTCCAGCCTCCTGTTGCCTAGAGCCTCAACTTAGGGTTGGCATTTAGCGGATAGCGGCATCTCTTCCCTGTACTAGATCGCGGGACAAGGCACAGATTGTTTTCGTCGTAGGCAAGCATGTAGGCAGAGCGGGCACGCTCCAGCATCGCAACCAGTAGGCAAGTTGCTTCTAGGCTTCACCTGGTTATTCTCAAATACTTCGCAAGGCAGCGACTCCGAAGGCAACAAAGACACGATGACGGTGAATCCTCCCAGCCAAAGGGGACGGCTACCTAGAGAGCGGAGCGGAGTGGATGTTGCGAAACTCCGCCGCGACATCGGCCCCCAAACGCAGGTGGGATTTGCGTCAGCCAACAAATCTCCACCCTTCCACCCCCACTCCACGACCCTGGGAACGATCGCCGTACGCATGCACGCAAGGCTGGAAAAACAATTGATGGGTGGCTAAAATAGAAGTCCTTGTTGCCTTGTCGAGCCTTTGTTCGCCCCCCAGCGACCATTGCCCCCATACAGACGTCCTTAATTACTCTTCCCCTGCGCATTTCGATTCCGATTGGCCGTCCCGGCCAAGCGGATGGTGAGAATAAATCCAAATCACATCTATTGTCGCAAACAATTCGTCATCAAGCAGCGTCTCGGCTGGTCTTCCGACGACGGGAGGGGGAAAAGAAATCGCATCATCGTCATCATCGTCATCATCCTTTGCTCCGCCCGCCCTCCCTGCCGCTGGCTGCTGCGGCGAGGGAACAACGAGCAAGATGATGCCGCGAGGCCGCGAGGCCGCGAGGCCAGCCGGCCGTTGCGGAGACGGAGGGAGAGAGCCGCCCCGGTCCGGTGCGGCAAGATGGATTCATAATCAGCTGCACCGCACCTCTCATCACTCGCCTCAGCCACTATTTCTTGCGTCGTCTGGTTCCGCAGACGCCCTAGCGCATGCGTGTCACATACACATCAGACAACAAGAAGAGAGACAAAGCGGGTTGCACAACACAAAGCGGCAAATCAAATACCCAGCCATCACCTCGCAGCCGTCATTGGCCAGCTGGCAGGGCCTCCGGGGGCCAAAAAGCAGGGATATTCAAAACGCGCTAGCAACGCGCGATCACATGCGCGGGTTGCGATAGCTGGGGCCCGAGTGCAATCCGCCTGCCGCTTCGGGCTTAGAGCCGCCGCTGCGCGCGGGGGCCACGCAGGCATCCATTTCATCATTGTTCCCGGCCTAGTCCATTTACTTCATGTGTGTGTGTGTGGTCTCTGCTCGGGTCGGTCTCTGGTACGGACGGTACGTGGTGTGGCGATGCGCAGCCTGCACGTAGGCAGTTCGTTCGCTATTAGCCACGGTACGCATGAGTCATTTATGTACTCTTTCGTCGCCACGCTTGGCTTGGAAGGAACAGCAAAGCCGGGCGGCGGCGGCGGTGGTGGTGGTGGTTGATGCGTGGTCGATGGTGTGGCACTACTGGACTCCACTGCACCGGCACCAGCACCGCGCGCGCCTAGCCCAGCCTCCCCCCTTCTCCAGCACACACATATGTACCCCGTGCACATTATTGCTGTAGGCAACAACAATATGTACCATAGACCTAGAGCGAGGACATCCCATGAGATCAGCCTCGGCTTCGTTCTCGGGTAGCATCAGCTGCGCCTGGCAGCGAGGGGATCGTGACATATGGCGACCACGCAAAAACAAAAAAAGAAAAAGGTCTGGAGCTGTGTGTCCTCTACTCTTTATTTTTGGCCAGTGATTGGTGGTGGGGTCATCATGCCCTCGCCCCGCACCGCCCACCTTGCCCCGGCTTATACCGATTATCAGGAGATGGCGCCCCGTTTTAGGGCGGGGGGCTTCGTTTCTCTTCTCGGCGACACACGTTCTGTGGCCTGAGGCCGTACGAGGCTTTGGCATGAGAGGTGGGATGACAACTGGTCTGATGGGATGTACGTGGAATGGGGATGATGGCTTGATGGGGTGTTTATTTCTTTTGTTTGAGACCAAGGCCTGCGTATGCTCGGATGATCGACAGGCAGATGCGGAACAATGGTTTGAGATGAATTTAAATTTGATACAGCAGTCTAGGTGACAGAGGAGCGATCTAGCATCAGATAGGCCAATTCCAGTTTTCATATCATGATGGTCGTGAGAAGGGGTGAAGGAAAAGAGGGAAAAGCCATGACCATCGTACAAGAGGGGAGAGAGAAAGAAAAGTTCAAGTGAACTTGTGTAATACGGAGAAAGTATAGTGGAAACGCAAATTCCTCCTTCCTGCGTGCTGAAAAATTCCATCGGAAGATTGACCAGTCCATTGGCTCATCCGAACAACGCCGTGCTATGCAATCTTAGGTGCCGTGATTTCCTCGCCCAGTGAAACAATACCCAATCCCAGATGATGTCGAACGCAGAACACCGAAAAGTGAAACAAGAAACGGGGAAAGGTGGAAAAGAACAACAATCAAACCATGGGAGCGGCCTGCCCTCTACTGAGGGCTTCCACTGCTGCTTCCAGCTTCTTGAGCCGGTCGTCCTTCTCCTCATTCTCGCGACGAAGTCGCCTGATCTCCTCTCTCAGGTCATCCTCGTCAGTCTCACCACCGCCCCCACCGACACTGCCCCCACCATCCGTGCCAGACATCCTCCTCTTCTTACTCGGCGATGGGCCGACACGCCTCTCGCCGACGGCACCACCGTAAACTTCATCGGCCTCGGCATCGGGGCTGAGGCCAGCTTCGCTAGCGCCTTCGTCCTCGGGCTTCGACTGGCCGCCCGGCTGAGCGGTGGGGGAGGGGGCGGCGTCGGAACCGCTGGCACGGCGATGGACGCGACGGATGTGCTCGGCCAGGTTCTCTTTGCGAGTGAAGCCCTGGCCCATGCTGCGCTTGCAGTCCTGGTGCGGGCAGAACAGGGCCTTCTTGGTGCCGCCGTGCATCTTGTGCACCTCGCGCTCGTGGCGCAGCAGGCCGCCAGAGTAGGTGAAGCCCTGGAGCTTCTCGCAGCCCTTGTGGCGGCAGACATACGGACGGTCGTGCTTGTCCATGTGCTTGCTGCAGGGAGTGTCAGCGTGGGGTTTTGCATTCAAAACACACGTGAGGCAGGTTGATACTGGTGGGGGGGACGGGGTGGGGAAGAAGAAGGGCAAGACTCACCTCCACTCGCACTTTCGATCGAAGGTGACACCGTGACAGTCGGAGGAAAAGTTGCAGACCATCTTGCCCTCGGCATTTCGGGGCGGGTCCTCGGTGCGTTTGTGCGAATACTTGCCACGCGGCGTGTAGCCGTCGTAGCGGTCCTGCTCCTCGGAGGACTCACGGATGGGAAGCTGAGGGTTGGCGGCGGGCTGCACAGGATGGGCAGCGAGGGAGACGTCGGACAGCTTCCGCTTCCGGGGGTTGGCGACGGTCGAGATTGCGGCGGGCGACATTTGAGCGGCGGCTTCCTCGTTCATGGAGACAGGACTGACGGGGCCAGAAGCCTTGCAAAAATCGGGCATCACCTGCGGGACGTGGGCAACGGCAGCGTCCATGGGGGAAACGTAAAGAGACGGGGATGAGAGGGCGGCGCGGCGTGGCGAGAGGGTCCGGCTCGATATATAGTCGTTGGCGGGCGATGCAGGCGCATGCACAGGCGCAGGCTGCAGCGCGGTCGGCAGAGATGAATCCTCGATGCGCAGCTCGGGAACGGGCAGGCTCGGGGTCAGCTGGGAGGGATCCTGATGGTGGGAAAACCAGTCGAAGGGATCGTGGAGCGAAGTGGTTGTGGTGCGGGCGTGCAGCGAGAGGTGGTGGGAAGTGGGCACGAAGGTGGCAATGCCTGAGGCTGATTCGTAAGGCCACTCGCAGGCTTGAGCTTCGCAGGGCGACGCGTTGGGCGACAACGCGTTGGCATATAAATGGCCGGCGGCGGTCGGCGGCCGCGGATCTGCACGGTCGGAGTCAGAAACAAGCTCAGCGCAGCGGGCCACTCAGGCCCGTGGATGACTCACCAGCGTTGGAGCCTTGGGCGCGTCGATTGCGAGGATTGCGTCGGAGCTGTGGCTGAGCGGCAGCGGGGGCGCGCAGATTTGGATTCCTGAATTCCAAGGCCGGCGCTTCCGCTCCGCCCGCAGCGCCGTCTCCAGCCTGCAGCTGCTGCCCCCTCGCGCCCCCCAAAGCCGTCGCAACCGCGTCCCGGCCGAACTGCAGATCTGCCAAGTTTCATCGTCAGCAAGCTCAGCAAGCACCGCCCCCGCGCGAGTGTCCGGGCTGCCAGCACAGCGCGCGCTGGCCTGGCAGCGTTGGCGCAGCCAGTGCCAAAGCGCCGGCCGGCAGCCCCGGAAGCCTCAGGCACCCAAAACGACGAATGGAACGGCCAACTCACACGCTCCTGCCCGGGCGTCTGGAGCTTGCCACCACTCCAGCCCCTTCAGCACGCTCGCAGCCCGCACCCGGGCGCGCCCGTCGCCGTCAGCCGCATCGAAGCTGCCAGAAAGCGGCGACGGTGGCGGCGGCTCGTAGAACTGCCAGCACACGCCCCAGAGCACCGCCAGCGCCGGCTTGATCGTCCACGGCCAGGTCGTGCTCACCGGCCGCACGCTCCCGGGGAAGACGGAGAACCAGGTTGCAGCGTCAGCCTCCAGGCGCCGCTGGCGCCGCTGCCACCGGTCCAGCACGCGGTCTGCAGGCGGTGGTTGAAGCAGCAGCGGTGCGGCCGGCGTCTCGCGCGCGGTGTCGCGTCTCAGGCGGCGGCGCTGCAGGCGGGCGATGGTGCCGAGGAGCTGGGCCAAGATGGCCATGACCTCATGCTGGGTGTTGGGCCTTAACTCTACTTTGACCTCATGGCTGGGACTGCGGGTGGGTGTCAGGCGGCCGAGCGTCTGGCGGCCGAGCGTCTGGCGGAGCGAGGGTGATTATTGGTCGCACTTACTGGCGGTGCCTGCGGTCGGCATCCCTCTGATACTTGGGCTTGGCCATGGGCTTGTCGCAGTGACTTGGCTGGCGACGCGTGGAGCGTTGCAGGCGCAGGCGATTGCCCGTCACCACAGAATCGGCGAGGCTTGGCAGAGGGCGCTCTGCCATTGCGCCGGGAGATATTAATAGACGCCGGACCAAGCGGCGGGAGCGCCGCGGAATCGCTGTGGATGCGAGGATATTGCGCGTCCGCAGTGGCGAGGCGGGCCATCTTAAGCTGAAGTGCGTCCTCAGCCTCGTCGACGAGGTGCTCGCTGCAGCCGGGCGAGGTGCAGGCGGGTCGAGCCTGGGGCACACCGGTCAGGGCTGATCGGCCTGTGATAGGCTTCTGCCCGGCGGCGCAGTCGAAACCACCGGGGCCGTTTCGGCACTTGGCCGTCCAGCACCACCTCGCAGCTACACAGCCCACTGCGTGTAACTCTCTGTTCTTGTCCGATCCGCTTGGCTCCAATGAGACTCGCCTTCCGGAGGCGCAGCCCCCACCGTCCCCTTCTGTTTCGCCTTGTCTACCTGCGCCCCATTCTTGTTGATGCTGAATCAAACACCTGGCCTGTGTCGCGATCGGCATCATGCAGTATCTGGATTGTGAGGCACCGAGCACGTCACGTTGCATCTTCACTCTCGCTAGTTAGACAATCCGAACACTTCGCTTTCCCGCCTACCTGGGTCGGTCTGCACGACGATGCCTCGAGCATCAGTGGACCTGCGGGCACTAGAGGCACAGCCCTCTGCGTCGCGTACCTTGCACGTAGTGTCAGGCGAACAAGGTGGCCAAGAGATTGTACGCGTACTTCAAAGGCAGACTGGGCACTTGTATTCTTTCGCGCTGCTAAAGAGCTGTCCTCAGTGGTAAACAGCCTGGTCATATGGCTGTTCTTTGATGCGCATGTAAAGCCCATGTCCTCCGTTTGCTAGACGCGAATGCCGGGCTACTTCGGCGGTGAGGGAATTTCAATGTGCCGACAGCAGTCATTCCCTCTGATGAGCCAGTCTTCAGGTATCCGTTTCTCACTCATTTGGCCTCTCTTCTCCGTTTGATGTACCGGGAGGCGCTGGCTGTGGGGTTGTCTTGATATAATGCTGTCCATTGATGCTCCCCATCATCATTTTGTGCTGTAGAGATCCTAGCAGGACGCGCCTACTCTTTAGGGACCTGCATTGCCACAAACGTCCGTCCGACAGCGTGAATATGGCAGCCGTGGCCCAACGTATCTACACTTCTTTGCTTGTCATATCTATCACAACCCGCATCTGAGCTCGACGACCTTGACATACACCCTCAGGCTGTCAGTTCGATCTCACAAAGCTATCGCCTACCGTGGGCTGGACGGTGAGGTTGCAACACAGCAGATATCTGTGACACATCCGACCTGGAGACTCCCTCCGCTAGGTTCCCATCTCTCACTCCTACCCTGTACCTACAGCAAAGACCCAGCGCAAACGGGCATCAGACCAGCGGCTTCCGATAGGCCTCACTTCCCACCAACGAAAGCCCTGGATCGAGCACCCGCTCAAACTCACCACAGCATGGCAAAAACTAAACAAACAGCCAGGGGGAGCACGGCAGCCAACAGCAACAGCAGCGATAGTAGCAACAAAAGCACCAGCGAAAGCGGCCCCAAACCTCTCCCACAGCCCGACACAACCGCCACCGCCGTCACCTCCTCCTCCCTCGCCACCCTCAAAACCTCCATCGCCGACTCCAAGAAAGCCGACCAGCGCACCATCCAGCTCCTCGACATCCGTCTCCGCGACACCACCCGCCGCATCGAAGACATGCAGAAGGAACATGATGAGGCGCTGTTGGCGATCTGCCAACTGCGAAAGCGGAAACTTGAGCTTGACGAGGAACTTGGACCGATGAGAACGAAGAAGGCGGCTATTGAGAAAGAAGTCGGACAGGCGAGGAAGGACGCGGCTATCAACAAGGTGGCTGGGATTTTCATGGAGTGGGAAAATCCGAGAGAGCTGTTGGTGGGGGTGGTGGAGAAATTTGGGGGAAGGTTAGTGCCGATACGCGAGGTCGTCGTTGAGCAGGAAGCTGGGGAGCTTCCGGGTACGGACGACATTGGCAGTGAGGGCGTGGAGTCTAAAACTCGTGACAGTGATGGTGTTGTGGTGGTTCCGTCGGACCAGGAACAGCAGGGCATGGAATTGGCCGATCGGAAGATGGAGGAAGGCCGCGCCAGCTCGAACAACAAGGCTCAAGAGAAGTGCAGTCCTCTGGAGGCATCTTCGGCAGTGAAAGATAAGGTGGCGGTGGATGTGAAGAGGGAAGAAAGCGGTCAGGTGGAAGGTTCAAGCAAGAACCGTCAGGTAGAATAGGAAGAGGGAGTGACATCGACCGGCTGGCCGATATGGTTCTCCGGCGTTCTTGATGCGAATACCACATCTGCATAAGCTGACGGAGAACTGAGGCAGATTGGTCGGATCACATTTGAATTATCTAGATTGGGTAGTCGAAAATCGGCGATAAAGGACTGGCATTGTGTTGCCCTTGGTAGAACATGCGTGCAGGGTTGCGGTGGTATCCAGAACATGGTTTGGGCCACTGACGGTTGCGTATAGTAGCCAGATTGAATTCGATAGAAGGTCCTCAAAGCATCATTGCACATTGGTGAGTGATGATGATGCCTCTCTGGTGAGGTGACAGACGTTGGCGTCACTTGGTGGACATCACGCTAGTCGCCGACACGGAATATCTTGAAAGTAACACCCGTCTTGCACATGAGCGCACGCGCCCACTTTTCAAGACACAAATATCTACCGGGTCAACCCTCTTACTCCATTTCACCTCCGCCCTCCTCACCAAGACCAGTCGGGGCACCGTCCACGTCCGGTATGCCTCGCCACCCCGAAAACAACGCTTGACCAAGAAACACCACGTCGCAGCGAGCCGGACCCATCCATATCGAGACTCAACGACCCTTCTACTGAAGCCATGAAGAAGTGCCTGAAGGACATCAAGCGCCGCTTCAACAACCTTCGCGTAGGCCAACCCCCGAACCTCACCTTCAACCAAAGTACGCCATGACTGATGCACACTCTTGCTCGTACAGGTCGATGAGAATACGTACGCACAGCACAAACGAAGCCTTGAAACGCCGGGCGATGACATCAAAAGATACTTGGCAAAGATGGACATGACCAGGCAGGAGCTCTTGACCGAAGCATTCGTGAGTCGGCTCTCGTTCTACATGACGGAAAGGCGATTGATAACACAAAGGCGTTCGACTTCGTAGACCCGCAGATCAGGACGGCCATCATCAAGGTGAACTCAACCGCAGTCAAGATGACCCAGGTGCCGGATACCATCTATCCCTGGTTCTGGACCTCGAAGAGGGACAAGTTCGAGAAGATGCGCAAGACGCACCTGGAGGCATGCAAGAACTTCCACGAGATGAAGCCGAGGATGGCGGAGGAGAAGAAGCAGCGCTTGGATGCCATCAAGAAGACGAAAGCGGAGTACGACGAGGCGGTATGCATGAGAGAGAACCTGGCACGGGTGAATGACGAGCTTCGGGGCGCGCATGCTGGCGCTTTCCTCGTGCACGATTCCTCGCGCATGGCTGACGAGGCGCGCAACTTGGTGCAAGAAGCTCTGCAAAAGCTCACCGACGTGGAGAAGGAGCTCGGCGAACACGAGAAGAAGCTCCAGGACCAAGAGAGGGAATTCGTCACGACGGCAGAGGAGCTTGAACACCTGCAAGAGGAGATCGAGAAGCTTAAGCGGGCCTGGATTGTGTACGTGAGGTTCGCCCTCTATCACCCCGAGGAAGGTATCGATGAGGCGCTGCAAGCTGGTACTGCTCCTACCCTGGCTCTCCTTCAACGCCTTGCCCAGGACGATGATCCGCACCCTTTGTGATCATCTCTCGGCAGATTCTGGGGCAACTGGTGAGAATCTATGATTTCCGTAGCTCTGCTTGGTAGTCAATCTTGAGCCCTGGCTGTCAGTCATGGTCAGACGCGGACAAGCATGCATGTGAAAGGCGCAGTGCCGGCGTCAACGACCCGTGACCGTGATGGGAACGGCTGGCTACTTAACTCCTCCCCCCACACCCTCGACCATTGCCACCTCTTCAGCCTCCTCCAACCCACGTCCGACGTCGCCCGCTTCGTCGCGTCTGCTCCACCCCAAAACTTCAGCCTCGTCGTCACCCGACCTGCAAGATTCCTTGGCCTTCGACATTCCGCCCATCATGAGCGACCCCAGGCGCGTGAGCTGCTTCCCCACCGACCTGTTCTCGTTCTCATTGCTCACTCTCGTAGCGCACAGTGAGCACCACTTCACCCGGTCACGAAACTGGAGGAGCCAACCGACAGCCGATACGCGCACCTTCTCGCTCACGTGGCTTCGCCACTCTTGAATCTCCCAAGCGAGTAAGTAACCCAGCACCTTGCCCCATCTATCGTATCCACCTGTGAGCTTGAAATCCAAGGCTGACTCCATTTCAGCCCACTTGTCCGCCGGCTGCTCCCAGCAGTAGCCACCGTACTCAGCAGCAGCACCAGCCGCGACAGTCTTCCAATCGCAATCCAATCTTCCATCCTGCCCGGCGTCAGCAACAACAAGAGGCCAAGATCAAGATCAAACTCGAGGACAACAGCCCCCACACCAGTCCCGCGCCTCTTCCATCCAGCCCATCAGCCAGCATCAACAGCATCAACAGCATCAACAGCAACAACACCAAGTCTCCCATGAACAAGTCCCCCACCACTGCCTCTACCAGCACCGCCTCACTCAAGCGCAAGGCCCCTCCCACTCCCACTCTCACCTCGACAGCAGCAACGCCCGACAAAGAAACCCCCCGGCCAGCCAAGATCAACAAGACCCGACCCACCCCGCCCGGCGGCGTCACCACAGACGACGACCACCACGACCACCACCACCCCAACAACGAGCCCGCACCCGCGCCCGAACCCACGACACCCCCAACCGCCCCACCAACCGCCCCACCAACCGCCTCAACCCTCAACGCCCTCTCCCACACCGCCCACACCACCCTCCACGCCGCCCACCACACCCTCACCACGCACGGCCCCCTCCTCCTCTCCGCCCGCACCTCCGCCGCGCGCGCCCGCTCCGCCGAACGCGCCCTGCACACGCAGATATCGCACCTCTTCCTGCAGGCGCAAGTGCTGGACGAGCGCGCCGCGGGGCACGGCGCGGTGGCGGCGCGAGCGGAGATGGCGGTGGGGCAAGAGGAGGCGGTCGTGAGGGAGGCGGGGGGCAGGAAGAGGGAGGCGGAGAGGGAGCGGTGCGCGATCGAGTTGGGGAGGTGGTGGGCAAGGATTGAGCTGTTGGAGGTGGAGGTGGGGCCGGAGGGGGAGGATGCGGGGGAGGTGAGGGGGGAGGTGTGGGAGAGGGCGAGGGGGTTTAGGGATGTGTTTTTGAGGGATGGTGAGGGTGGGGGTGGGGCGATGGGTGAGGTGGAGGTGGAGGTGGGTGGAGGAGGGGGTGGTGGTGGTGGCGAGAAGGACCAGCAGAAGAAGGGTGCTACGTTGCAGGGAGATGGGCAGCAGCAGCAGATTGGGGGGAAGTGAAGGGGCTTATGCGGAGAGGTCGGACGAGAAGGTGGAAGAAGAGTCAACGGACACACAGCTACATGGAAGGGATTGGTGGATTGAAAGCAAAAGGTTTGCTTCTTGGAATCGGATTATTCATGGGCGGGGGATTGAACAGAAAGGTCTGGAAATTGCTGGGGTTAGTAGAGTACCCAGTGCAATGCACCACAAGTCTGTGCGGGTACCCGTACCTTTGCCTGAATCAACTTGTGCCAATCGCCATAGTGAATTTTAGAACAACTTGAACCGCCTCCATGTCCCGCGGAGGGTAATTCGCTCCCGACGTAGATAGGTAGTTGAAGCCAGAATCGATGCAGAATTACATCGAAGCAGTCAGACGTAGTCAGTTTACGACTATGCGAGCAGTTTGAAACGTTCCTGACTGGACATGCTGGAGAAGTGCTACCTGCTTTTGCAACTCACTGTATTTTTGCGTCAGACAAAGATGACCAAAAAATTTAGAATACCAAATTCCCTATCCGTCAGGGAGCGCATGTGACACTCAATCCCATCCCACCCGCAGAGATGCGCGCCGACACACTTCTATACAAACCGGCAAAAAAAAAGAGAAAATCGAGGTGACGTGGGACTGGCGGCAAAGTGCCCAGTGTCCCAATTAAGCATTAACCATAGTAGTCAAAACCATACTTTATCAGACAACGGAAGCAGTCAAACTACTACTTCATCTCTGCTCCTTTCTCATTCCCACCTACCCGGCACTGGACCACGGGTAGTATGCGGGCTGCAAGCCTGTTCCCGACCCGCGTTCGCCAGCCGACTGCCATTACCCTCGGTCCTTCCCGGCTGATGTGCGGTAGTTGCGCAAGGCAAAGTCTGGGCCTGTGCCAAGCCAATAACAACGCACGCAATTGCCGAAGATCAGCAAAGAAACTCGTTCAGGGGGGTCGTTGTGGAGCAAGGAAATGTTGTCATCAATTGCCTTCACCAGTTGTTTCTTCTGGCATCAAGCGCGAAGATGCAGGGATAGCGAGAAGGTGTCGCCCTCTGCTCTCCTGCCTGCCTGAACGGGCGATACGCTAACGGTTAATAACTGCCATGGGCTTCTTCCTGACTGGCTGCACGGTTGTGTCACTCAGTCCCAGGAGCTCGGATGGGACCGATTAAGCCCCGCTGCAGATCCCCCGCCACTCGGTCCTTCCAAATGGGGCCCCGCGCTGGTGGTATTCTGGTACCATTTCTCGGATCCGGGGTATCTGCTATAAAGACATGCCATTCCGCGTTACAGCTCGGGATTCTTTCTGTAATTGACGCAGATTTCAGCTTCTTTTTTTCCATTTCTCAACTCTGCTTCGACCATTTCATTGACCCTTAAGCACAAGGAAATCCTTCTATTTTTTTTCGAGAACACGAAACTCGTCAAACATGACTACAGCACGAGCCATCGTCTCGCGGGCGCCCTTGAATGACGGCGGCTGGAAGATTGAAGACGTGAAAGTGCGGGACGTGGGCGACGACGAGCTGCTGGTGCGCATTGTCGCGTCGGGCATCTGCCACACAGACATCTTGTTCGGAGGATTGAAAGAGGGACCGGGCGTCATGTACCCCTCGGTGAAAGGACACGAAGGTATGTTTCACTCCTCTTTTCTCCCCCCCTATCTCTCGTGGAGATGACTGCCGGGTGCGGGCTTGACATATGTATACTGGGTTGTGCGGGAGAAAAACTGAGTTGCAGAGCTGACGCCGAAGAAAATTAAATAGGAGCTGGGTACATCGAGAAAATCGGCAAGAACGTCTCCGTCGCCGCGGCCGGCGACCCCGTTCTCCTCTCCTTCACCTTCTGCGACAGCTGCCAGATCTGCCAGGCCGGCCACCCGGCTCACTGCGTGCGTTTCGGCGAACTCAATTTCGGCGGCTGCCCTTGCTTCCATTCATCATCGTCGTCGCACTCATCCGACTCGTCGACGTCTTCCGCCTCTCCCTCCTCTTCTCCGTCAACTCCAGATCTCCAGGGCAGCTTCTTCGGCCAATCCAGCTTCGCCAGCCGGACGATTGTCAAAGCGACGTCGGTCGTCAACGTCAGAGGGCTCGTGAGGGACGACGAGGAACTGAGACTCTTCTCGCCGCTGGGCTGCGGCATACAGACCGGCAGCGGAACCATCGTCAACGTCGCGCAGGCCGGACCGCAAGACACGGTTGCAGTGCTAGGACTTGGCGGCGTCGGGCTGAGCGCCATCATGGTAAGAAAAAGCAGACAACTTCCACTCCCCTCTCCTCGTCCCCCAACACTTTCCAAGCCAGTGGAAGCGAGTCACTGAAGATGTGTGTGAGCAACGAACAGGCTGCCAAGCTCCGCGGCTGCAAAACAATCATCGGCATCGACAAGATGAGCGACCGCGAATCCATCGCGCGCCAGCTCGGTGCCACCCATTTCATCGACACGTCCAAGCTCGCCGACCTGTTCGACATCGTATCCGCCGTGCAGGACGTCACCGACGGCTACGGCACGTCTGTCACCGTCGACACCACCGGCTTCCTGCCCCTGATCGAACGTGCCATGGACTTCACCCGCCTCAAGGGGAAGCTCATCCAGGTCGGCTCCACCCCCTTCGACGCGAAGCTGGATATCCAGATTTTCCCGTTCATGGTCTCCGGTAAGCAGTATATTGGTGCGGTTGAAGGCGACGTCGTGCCGGCGAAGTACGTGCCGCAGATGATCGAGTGGTATAGAGCGGGCAAGTTTCCCGTGGAGAAGTTGGTGAAGTTTTATAAGGCGGATGAGTGGGAGAGGGCCGTGGAGGAGATGCACTCAGGTCACACTGTCAAGGCGGTGATTACGTGGTGAGGGGTTTTGTGCGAGAGACGTTTCTCTTCTATGCTTGTACGTGGTTTGTTGCAGTTGACGCGCTGCGAGATATCCTGGGGGAGAGGTGGCGGCGTCTTAAGGTATGAGTGCCTGTAGATATGTTGTGATCAATGATATCGCATCAGTGTAATTGACATTGTCCTCGCAGGGAAAACTTTGTGACAATGCCCGAAGATGTTCCCGTCCAGCAGTCCAATGCATGCTGCATGACAGCCAAATAATCATCCTAGACGTGCCGAGGTCGGTTTTGGCTGCCTCAAACTCCACATGAAGTACGCTGGTACAGATCGCAGCGTGCTTCAATGCCTGTTTAGCGGCAACATTGCCGACAAAGCAGACCGTCTCAGTTATACCATCGCCTCTGCAAGTATGCGCAATTTGTCAACCATCATCATTCGGGACTTGGCCAACGGAATGCAACGCCCACAACATTCCTCCATTCTCGATGCAAGCGGGGCCGAAATCCTCCTTATAAGTATAGTGAGAGTGTCGGCGGTATGCGAATAGACAACATGTCAAGAAGTGGCTTCTTTGACGAGCATCTGTGGGGACTTGGTGGCGCCATAGGCGGTCAATGGATTGCTGGCTGGCGGCGCGTTCGTCTCGTAATCGTGGGGCAGAGGGCGAGTAGTCGAGCAGAAGCTCATGCTTGCTGCCATGGCGATGTGGCGCTTGTCTCCACATTCGTGATGGCAAGTGTCGACTCTGTTGGCCTGTCGTGATCATCATGAGAGTAGCGGACGATGGAGTTTGCAGACGTCAAATTTTTCTTGCCAATGTCTGACGATGGGTTACTGTACTAGCATGACAGCCAGCTTGGATTTTTCCTCCCCCTTCTCCCTTTGTTCTTCTGGTCAATGAAGCAATGAAATGTGACGGCTAACGTGAGAACATGACGATGTCAAATCCAAGCCTTTTTTTTTTTTTTTTGCTGCATATCAGTTAAGCTTTCTGGAATGGGAAGCTGGGAGCATTGCGGACCAATGGCAGACATGCATTCTTGAGGGTTTACTGTGATGTGATATTATTCGATGGTGACATTATTGACGCGTCTGGTGAGGACAGACGACTTATACAGCGTGGTGTTGCATGTGAATGGGCTAATGAAAAGTGTGGTACCATGGTGGACCAAAGATCAGCAGTGTGGGCAGTCGATAGCCGCTGGAAGACGCGTCGAGACGCGTCTGATGCACTCGGACCCAACGAATACGGCTTGGCTGTGGTGACCGGATCGGACAAGGTGCAGTCTCCGAGGACGTAGGCGGGACTAAAGCGTTCTCGAAGCGCGGCAGCGCAGCATCCGAGTGGGAAGGTGGGATGGTCACGTAAGGTTGTTGTCAGAGCTGACAGAGAGCTCCGCCGTCGGACAGGTGAAGCTCGGGACGATGGAGACAGGAATGGCCGGATCAGGGTAGGAGCTGGAAGGGATTGTCGGCGAAGAGCTCCACCGCGCAGGCTTTTCCCAAGCCATTGCAAGGGTTGCGGCGGCCGAGACCCGATATCGCGCGGAACGCTTGCGCTCTGTGGAGGGAAAACGCGGTGGTCCCAGCGCAGGACCGGGCTTGGGGCAGGTTGTGGTCACGTTGAGCGTGTGTGGATGGTGAGCGCGTGTGTTGTGGGCATCGCGTCGCGTCGATGACGGCTAGCGCGTCCCTTGGCGCGAAAGCATTCAAAAGCCGCGGCGCGCGCTTTGTCTGCAACCCACACCAGCACATCCTCACTACTGCATCTTTTGCCTCCACGTGCCAAATCTCTGCTGCCTCTCTTCCCGATCGTTCCTCTGCAGAGCATTCGCCATGTCCGCCCAGGCTACCCCCTCCAAGATGGTCAGTCCCATCGCCACTGCCGCCATCAAGCGCGTCAGAGTCTGATCCCAAGTGCTTCGAGCTAACAACGCGCCACAGGCTGCCTCTGCCATTGCCGATTTCAGCATGAATGACTCGCCCGCCAAGAAGCTGGACTTCTCCGGCGAGTGGGACGATGACAATGTCGCCCGCCCCGTCAAGGGCATCCCCGACCTCGAGGACGATCTAGAAGAAGAAGTCAAGCATCCCTCGACCGCGCCCACAATCAGGAAGGAGGAGGCCCACGAGCCTCTGCTCCAGGAAAACCCCCACCGCTTCGTGCTCTTCCCCATCAAGTACCACGAGGTCCGTACATACCCGACGCGTCAAGATGCGTCACGCGTAAAGTGGTGTTTTCTAGTCATTGACAACTCCGCAGATCTGGCAGATGTACAAGAAGGCCGAGGCTTCTTTCTGGACCGCTGAGGAGATTGACCTCTCCAAGGACCTTCACGATTGGAACAAGCGCCTCAACGACGACGAACGCTTCTTCATCTCGCACGTCCTCGCCTTCTTCGCCGCGTCGGATGGCATCGTGAACGAGAACCTCGTCGAGCGCTTCAGCTCCGAGGTCCAGATTCCCGAGGCTCGCTGCTTCTACGGCTTCCAGATCATGATGGAGAACATCCACTCTGAGACCTACTCGCTCCTCATCGACACGTACATCAGCGAGCCCAGGCAGCGTTCTTACCTGTTCAATGCCATCGACAACAGTATGATATACCCCACACAAGAATATGGAGCATGGGTCACTAACGCGTCATAGTTCCCTGCATCAAGAGGAAGGCCGATTGGGCTCTGCGCTGGATCTGCGACAAGAACTCGACCTTCGCGTCGCGTTTGATTGCCTTCGCAGCTGTTGAGGGTATCTTCTTCAGCGGCTCTTTCGCCTCCATCTTCTGGCTCAAGAAGCGCGGTCTCATGCCCGGTCTCACCTTCTCCAACGAGCTCATCTCCCGTGATGAGGGCATGCACACCGACTTCGCTTGCCTACTGTTCTCGCACATCAAGTCGAAGCCTGCGCCCGAGGCGGTCGAGAGGATCATCATTGAGGCTGTCGACATCGAGAAGGAGTTCCTCACGGATGCGCTGCCCGTCGCTCTCCTTGGGATGAACGCTACGCTCATGTGCCAGTACATCGAGTTCGTCGCGGACCGCCTTCTGGTGGCGCTCGGCAACAAGAAGTACTACAACGCCACCAACCCCTTCGATTTCATGGAGAACATCTCGCTTAACGGCAAGACCAACTTCTTCGAGAAGCGTGTTGGTGACTACCAGAAGGCGGGCGTCATGGAGAAGTCCAACAAGAAGCCCGAGACCACGACCGGCGCGCCGGCCACCGTGTCCGGTGACTTCGCCTTCGACGAGGACTTCTAAACGTGTCGCTTGACGCTTCTTTTGTTGTTGCTCTATATCCTTGTATCTTTATACGGGTTCTTCTTCTCCGCTTTTGCTGTTCGCATTTACTTCTTGGCCGGCAGGACGCGGGTAGCATTGGGGGCACTAGAGCCGGGCATGCGCATGGCAGCGCATGCATTCATCTCACTTTATTCACGACATTCGGGAGGACACACTATGGCGTTTATGGAAAGCAGCAGGACGGGAATGATTGGAGTTTGCTTCATTTAGGATAATGGTTCGAGCGGTCGATCGCCGAAATAACGTAGATACCACACAATTGACGCAAGTGATCGGAAACAATCGTGCACTTGTGACACCCGATTAATGAGCAAGCGAAGGGATTCAGAGACAGTTCAGACGGTCTTGGGAGACGGGGCCGAAGCGAGTCGCAAGGGCGCAGCCAGGCAGCCATCGCATGCGAGGAGTGGGGGGGGCTGTGCGAGGAGGGTGTTGGTGTTGGGGCGGTGCGAGGTGGACCGAGGTGTTTCTGCGAGACGAGCGAATGGTGGAGCGGCTAGAGCAGACCAGCGCAGGCTCTCGTGGGCGTGGCCGCCGCTGATGTCACACCTGTTTGTGCCGGTTCCAGCCAGCCAAACACCGGCTGCAATGTAACGTGGAATTGCGCTCATTTGCATCGTATTAGACACCAACCACTCGCAATCACCAGTCCCGCACTGCAGGATATGCCCACGGCCACGCAGCGCAGGCAGCAACGGCTCTCGCCACCCTGAAACACCCATTATGAGCCTGGAGGTCGCAGGCCTGAGCTCGAGCGTCGCATCCACCCTTCGGTAGACCCAGGACACAGGCCAACACCACCATGCACGACGCACTGCCCAAGATTCGCGTTACAGACCCGCATAGCCGCGACTCGGTGCCGCTGAGCGCGTCGCCCGCCTCGAACGAGCCATCGCCTTCGCCGCACGACGTGAGCGACGAGGAGCGCTGCGTGACGCCCGTGTCAGGTACGAGGCAGACCCCGTTCCCGCCGAGGTGGGGAGTGAGCATTGAAGGCTGACCGCGGGGAATCGAGCGCAGTGCGATCCAAGTCGAGCGGCAAGACGTCCCCGACGAAGCCGCAGCGCGTAGCCGCAACATCCGCGCCGTCGGGTGCCTCCAATGCCAGCGCCAGCAATGGCCAACCCACCTCCGAAGCCAGCGGCAATAATAATAATAACGGCGAAGTTGACCGAGCGCCAATCGACCCCCTATCGCAGGTGCGCGCAAGCTTCTGTCCCCGGGCAATTGAGATCTGCACGCGACAGCGCAGCTGACACTCTGCCACACGACCAGCAAATCTTCAAGCGCACCCAGACCTCGCAAGACGTGCTCCAGAAGCTCCGCCCCACGGCCGATGATGCCTCGTCCACCGCGCGCCCCTTCGCCGGCGACGGCTCGCAAGGCCCCAAGCCGGTCAGGGACGCGAACCGCAGCGATGCCGTCTCGCTGGCCCCGTCGAAGAAGTGAGCCGAGCCCTCCAGCACCGTCCACCCCGCGCACTAGTCGTCCTCGCTCAATTCCTCAATACGTATATTCTCCGCGCCTGTAGAGACGTCTTGGCGTGGCTTGTACTGCGGCGTCCCCCGCTAGTTGTGTCAGACGTAAGCGCAGGGCTGAGGCCATGCTGACACCCTATTTTAAACAGGAAGGGAGTCTCGTTTCTGAGCCGCATCATTGGAAATAAAAAGAAGCACGAGGACGATTCCTTCCCCGATGATGCCGCGAGCGACACCAGACCCGAAGGCATGGACGCCGAACTCTTCTCCCAACCCATCGACAGTAGCATCGGCTACCAGCCGCGCCACCCCCAGCCACCGGGCTACATCAAGATCCGCTCCAAGTTCAAGAAGGAGCGCGAGTTCGACCGCACCTTCTTGGCTCAACAACTGCGCACCAATCAACCGCCCGCTCAAGATGCTGAGCGACCGCCGTCAAGCTCCGGCGCCAGTGTGAGGAACAACACGACCGCACCCCCGAGGACGAGCAACGTCAACGAGCGGCCCGTTTGGGCTCTGGAGTTCAGCAAAGACGGCAAGTACCTGGCCGCCGGAGGCCAAGATGGAGTCCTCCGCGTGTGGGCTGTCATCTCGAACCCAGACGAGCGGACCGCACACGAGATCTCCGAGGCGGGAACGCAGAAGGACGGGGAAGCACTGCATGTGAATGCACCCGTGTTCCAGAACAAACCCTATCGGGAATATATCGGCCACGAGTCCACCATTCTGGACCTGAGCTGGAGCAAGGTAGGTGGGCGTCAGCAGGCATCACGGGGCGGAATCTGACATCGGTAGAACAACTTCCTTCTGTCCTCGTCCATGGATAAGACCGTACGCCTGTGGCACATCAGCCGTTCCGAGTGTCTCTGCACCTTCAAGCACGCCGACTTCGTCCCATCCATCCAGTTCCACCCGAAGGATGACCGCTTCTTTTTGGCGGGGTCCCTCGACAGCAAGCTGCGTCTCTGGAGCATCCCCGACAAGACTGTCGCGTTCTGGAATCAGTTGCCGGAGATGATTACCGCCGTTGCCTTTACGCCAGATGGTAAAACTGCGATCGCGGGGACGCTCAGCGGGCTCTGTATGTTCTACGATACGGAAGGCCTCAAGTATCAGACCCAAATCCATGTAAAGTCATCACGCGGCAAAAATGCCAAAGGCAGCAAAATCACAGGGATTCAGGCCATGCACGTCGGCGCTGGGGCGACTCTTGGCGACATTAAGCTGCTGATCTCGAGTAACGATTCGCGAATTCGGCTGTACAGCTTCCGTGACAAGGGTCTTGAGATCAAGTTTCGAGGCCAGGAGAACAACTACAGCCAGATACGAGCGAGTTTCAGTGACGATGCTACATATGTCATCTGTGGAAGCGAAGATCGCAGAGCTTACATCTGGTCAACTGGACCAGGCGACGGCGAAAACAGGAGCCAACGACCGGTTGAGATGTTCGACGCGCACAACGCCATAACGACATGCGCGATCCTCGCCCCGACAAAGACGCGTCAATTGCTCAGCAATTCCGAGGATCCTGTGTACGACCTTTGCAACCCGCCGCCGGTCACGCTCGTGAGCAGGACCGAATCCCGATCATCAAAACAAGCGTCCGAGGCTGGTAGTCTGCAGGGGACTCCCATGAGCGTAAAGAAGGCCGAGGGCACGCCCGCTTACATGGCACGCTCAGCGCATCCCGACGGACAAATCATCGTAACAGCCGACTACCAGGGTAACATCAAAGTGTTCCGCCAAGACTGTGCACACAGCAAGCGTAAGAACGTGCCGGACAACTGGGATACATCGTCGGTATTTTCACGGAGAACAGCGGGATCTGGAGTGCGGCGAAGCAATTCCACCAAAACACGGGCAAGCAGCAAGCGGCGCGATTCGACGGCTACAACAGCAACGACGGGCACGGACCGCATCTTGTCGTGGCGACAGGATATCTCAGGCTCGAGTAGCATCAAAAGCGGGAAAGCAGGAAAGGGTGACCGTAGTGGATCTCCGAGCAAATTTTCCATGGTCTCATCAGCTAAATCATCAAAGGCGCAGCTTCCCGACATGCCTCCATTACCGCATCGGACGAGAGACAGCACCCCGTCAATCAACGTATCGGACTCCCCGCCAAGACCGAAGACATCAGGAGGGGCTCTGGCATCTCAGTCGCAGCCGCAATTACCGTCGAGCAGTGACAACCCGATGTGGCTCCACGGCGATAAGTCATTCGCGTACTACAACAAGGACGCTTGGCGCAGCCAGCTGGAGCACTCTAGATTACAGCCATCACCAACGTTGGCCAAATCGGTCAGCTACGTGAGTAGGTTGAGCAGCGAGGAAAGCAGTGTGGAAGGGGCAGGAGAGGGGACGGAATGCAAGAAGTGTGGGTGCAGGAAGTTCAACACAAAGGACTCGGGCAAGACCCGTATCTCGGTCTGCACGAACTGTGGGAAGGCGGCACCTTGATTCGATTCATTCGTATACCTGGATTTGGGATTTGATTCGCACACGCATGCCATTTATTTTGGTTGATGAAGGGTTAGCTTGAGCAAGCTTTTGGTTGATTGTTGGATTGGACGAGACCTAGACTATGGAGCCAGCTTTGAAATCGAAGCTGACGCGATTTAATTGAACACACGGAACTTGAATGCCTGCATCGCTTGCTTAGTGAGAGTCGTGGCAGCGACATTCCACGGATGATTGATAAGCGCCCGCTGGAGAGCTGATTTCCTCTTTGGGAACGAAACGTGGCCGGACCAACCAAAGTCCGACCGGAGCCGCGCCGTGCCTGGACGAAGCTACATACCTGTCACCGACGTCTCCCTCAGGTTTGACGCCGCCTACCAAACCCTTGATTTCTATTTCAAGCCGACTCTTCAAACAATCCATCCCGTTCATTGATCAACCCGCAAGCCATCCCCTCACCTGATTGAGACGACACGACCGAAACCAACCACCCACCATGGTCCGCCTCGTCTCCACGCTCCTCAGCGGCCTCGCGCTGCTGGGCGCCGCGGCGGCCACCGTCGCCGACCTCACGCCGGATAACTTCGACGACATCGTCCTGCAGTCGGGCAAGCCGGCCCTCGTCGAATTCTTCGCTCCGTGGTGCGGACACTGCAAGAACCTGGCGCCGGTGTACGAAGAGCTCGGCGCCTCTTACGCGTGGGCCGCCGACAAGAAGGTCACCATCGCCAAGGTCGACGCCGACGCGCACCGGTCCCTGGGACAGAGGTTCGGCGTCAGCGGGTTCCCGACGCTGAAGTGGTTCGACGGGAAGAGCGACAAGCCCGAGGATTACAAGGGCGGGAGGGACTTGGAGAGCTTGCAGGCGTTCGTGGCGGAGAAGAGCGGCGTCAAGGCGAAGAGCAAGGCGAAGGCGCCGAGTGAGGTCGTGATGTTGGATGACAAGTCGTTTGGGGAGGTGGTGGGGAGTGAGAAGGATGTGTTGGTGGCGTTTACGGCGCCGTGGTGTGGTCGTAAGTACCCTACCCCGTTTACAGTTCTCCATTTCTCTCGCAGCCTTTCCCCCCTTTTTTTATTTTCCTGTCCGTTTTTCTCGACGAGAAGAGAGTCAATTGCTAACTCCTGTTGATGCTCACAGACTGCAAGAGCCTCGCGCCCATCTACGAGACGCTCGCGCAGGATTTCAAGCTCGAGCCGGACGTCGTCATCGCAAAGGTCGATGCCGAGGCGCCCAACGCGAAGGCCACGGCCCAAGAGCAGGGCGTCAAGTCGTACCCTACCATCAAGTTCTTCCCCAAGGGCAACTCGGCGCCCATCGAGTACGGCGGCGGCCGCTCCGAGGCCGCCTTCATCACCTTCCTCAACGAGAAGGCTGGCACGCACCGCGCCATCGGCGGCGGTCTTGACGCGCTCGGCGGCACCGTCGAGGCGCTCAATGAGGTCGTCGAGCAGTTCTACGGCAAGTGGGCCGATGGTGCTGAGAAGGCGAAGGAGGTTGCCGCGTCGGCACAGGGCAAGTACAAGGATTACTACACGAAGGTCTTCGAGAAGATTGCGGCCAATGAGGAGTATGCGGAGAAGGAGATTGGTCGTCTCGAGGGTATGCTGAAGAAGGGCGGCTTGGCGCCGGAGAAGGTGGACGACCTGACCAGCAGGACAAACATTCTGAAGCTGTTCGGTAAGAAGGATGAGGGCAAGAGCGAGTTGTAAGGGGTGCGGCTGATGCTGCTCCCGCTACCGCTACTGCTACTGCTGCAACAATTCAAACGGAACATTCAGGTATGGATTCGAAGGCAATGAGAACGCTGTCTTGGATTGTATGAGACAGTCTCTCTCTTTTCGAGATGGCAGGGGAAGGATGGGATGAGAAGAAGAGCAAAACGGCAATGGGTGGCTGGTATATGATAGCGCCCTCCTTTAGGGAGGAATGTGATCCATGACGATTGGTTTCTCATTATGTGTTTCAGTGTCTCAACTTTCGTGTACCAGTGACGCGGGCAGTGTTCTCTGCTGCAACGCTGTTATTTGGAACATTCTGGGGGTCCAATACGCACATGGGTACAGTAAGTAGGACGGACGTGAGATGGAGTAGTCTAGTACATGAGTTCTCTCCAAATCTGGGGTCAGTGTGGATGGACACCTGATCCTAGCTTGAGCTCGTACCTTGCATATCTTCGAGACCGGTGCTGGGGCCTGAGCATCTGTAGTCTTCAAACTAAGGATGATTGGCTGTCTTGCATCACGTGGGTTCGCGTTCTCGCGATGGCGCGGACTGGTGGTCAACACAACTACATGCTAACTTCCGACTACAACGACTCCTCGTGTTATAGCCGCAGCAATTCCGTGGCCGCCGCATCCGTTCCCATTCGCCGCCCCAGCTTGCGCTGTATCACTTCCGCCTTCGTCGCTTTAACCTCGGCTACACTCGTCCTCACTCACGTAGTGTGGTAGTGGAGGATCGGGTGATATCATGCATGGTGAGGTCCCTACACTCAGGAAGCGGAAATGGTGGTCCTGCCTGAGTTCTGAGGCCCCAACCACCGGTCTGAGCGAGGCATGATATAAAGGCGTTTTCTTTAGGCGGCATAGCAACGACAACAACCAACTATCAATTTCCTTCGTCGTCTCTTTGACCTCCCTGTTGTCTGTCTCTTGTCTCTCGTCTCGCCTGCCACGACGTGTGGTTCCTTCGACCGATCATCCTGGGTGTTTACCCGACGTCCTTCCCTTTGTCAGCAGTACCTAGTCGGATAGTCCAACCGCGGTGCTTCACTTAGCCCTCCCGCGGATGTTGACTATGTAACAGCGTAAACGGCGGCGAAAAGAACCACGAGTTTGAATCTCAATACTTCCTACCCAACCGACGTCTACCATCGCCACTACCATCACTTTTATCGCAAAAGCGCAGCCCAGCTCATAAATCTAACTTTTTAGAGCTACATATACACAAAGCCCAACTAATCTATCATCAAAAGATGAGATACTCAAGTCTTGGCATTGCGATGGTGGTGTAGTTGGTTATCACGATCGTTCACCACACTTTTGCCTTAACCTTTTAACCGGCATCCCGGCTGGTAGAAGGACGCATCAGGTGAATTAAGGGGGCTGGATGCACTAAATCCGGATCCAGTCATTTAGGCGGCAAATTCCAGATTTCTGCCAGACAAATGCCAGCTTCCTGCCGGGCGGATGCCAGGACACTGCCACCTATACGCAGCGCTTAGGACGGAAGGCGGTATTCCTGTTTTTAATAGTTGGGGGCTCTATCTCTATATTAGCGCCCAGGTAGTAGCGTCGAGGCCCCCGCTGCTAATAGCGTAGGGGTGAAGCGAGAGGAGTAGCGGTGAGTTATTAGCGCTACGGGAGCCCATTCTATTCGTCTAGGCTTCCTACTTTTCTTTAGTAGCCGTGTTATTTACCGAAGAGGGCCCCTCGCGAAATTACTAAGATAAGTAGAATCGTACGATTACACGTTAGTAGAGATAATACGTTATATAGCTATAGGTCAATATAGAGCCCGCTTTATAAGAGTATATAGCTGTGAGATAGATAGAGCAGGTAAAAAGTGGCCGATCTTTTCGATATAAACAGCCGATCGGCCACTAGATCGCTAAAGAGTAGAAGAGAGGCATCCGGAACTTTATTAACCCTACTTTTAATTTTCGAGATCGGTAGGGAGGTTGGGTTATACGGAAGCGCTAGAGGCCAGCTTTCGGCCTAGCCAACTACCTCGTTAATAGGCTGGAAGCTAGTATTCCGTCCTCTACCTAGTACGAAGTGCGTGCGCGGCCTCTAGTCGTATCGCTAGAATTACTATTTCTAGCTACTAGCTTCCGTGCTTAATAGACCGGCCGGCTACCGGGAATATAGTATACCGCCCGCCGCTTTTTACAACCTTTCTTTTAGCGAGAGGGTGTCTAACCGGAGCTTAGCGGGGCGCTACGGAGGCGAGGGAGCCTAGGTAGCGTACATTAATAGGTCGCTAGTATATAAGAACCTGCCTCTTAACTTATACGGGTAAAGGCGGCTTACCGCCCGGTAGAAATCCGCCTTCTATCTCTAAAAGGAGGTAGGTTACTATATAGCTAGAAGCCGCCTCTTGCCTTAACTATAAAACTACGCTGGCGGGATAGCAGACCTTCGGGGAAGACTAGATAATACTATAAATAAAGGCTTTTAAGTACTTACTACTAATAAAATATTATAGTTATATACTTATTTATCTTCGTTAATAAGTCTCCCGCCGATGGCTCTATTCTATAGTATTAATATCGCAGCCCGTCGTTCTTTTAGAAATACCGAGAGCGATTAGTTAGATAGCGTCGGTAAGAGAAACGTTAACCCCCGCCTTACGCTAGCTACGTCTATACGCCCGAGATACGGGTAATCTACTATCTAATCGACTATAGTCACTCTAACTAATCCCCCCTATATATATTAAATAATGGGCGTCTCGTAAAGCTTTTAGTTTCTAAACTAGACTTAGATACTTTCTTATACTATAGCACTAACGACGATACTAACGATAATACGCTAGTTAAGATATAACGTAATTATATAGCGCGTAAACGAAACGCACTATACTATTATACGGTAAGCAATCTATAAAATTTCGCTAGAAAGGAAGCTTATGCATTTTAGATACGTCCTTATTAGGGAAAGGTTATAGAGTCGATACTTCTCTTCCGTTAATATAAGATGTAACTATTAAAGGTACGGGCAGCTATATTATAATCTATAAGAAAAGCGAGTCACCGATTAGGTATACCCGAGTATATATATATAGGAAGAATATATTACTAGTCCTAATAGAGTACGTTATCGTACTATAGTAGTATAAGCGGAGCATCGTAGTGCTACCTAATATACTTATATATCTACTACTAGAAAACGAAGGGAGACGTAGAAAGCCGTAAGAGTAAACGCGTAATTAGAGCCGTCTACCTAATTCGTACCTCTACCGCTACCGATATATAGCTAATATAGTAGATAAACGATACTAGTACTACCCCGCTCGAGATACTAAGCTAAGGCCTAGCTTAGGAAGTAGGTATATTAGCTATATATTACTATAGCCGCTATCTTCTTCTACTCCTCTAAACTATCGTTCTACTAAAGGTCGACCCTAAACTAGTATAGTAGATATTAAAAGGACTTAGTCGCCTTAATAAGGTATTTTCTTAAAGGTAAGTATTACTACGTTAGACTTTTATTTAACGCAGCTAACCGTTCTCTATTAGAACGCGTACTTTATTACTTAAGCGTTACGCAAGCGGATAACGACCCCTTCTAAGAATAATACCCGCGCGCTAAACTATATTATAATATCTTAATATATATCGGCAGCTAATGGCGAGGACGAGGATAAGATATAGTAATAAGGTCGAATCGCGAGGCATTTAAATTCTATACGAAGATAACTACGGAAAATTCGAGCCTAAGTAGAATATAGGGACTACTACTAAGAGGAAGCTATACGACGATTATATTGCTATAAGTACGTAGGCTAAAGACGAGAACGGTAAATAGGTTAAGACAGCCTAAGTAGTAGTCGATTAATAATATATAAGAGGTCTATATCGCGCTACGCGGCCTATTATTAGTCGATTATTTTTACGTAACTCGTATTATATTATCCTAGCCTCGCCCCTAGTCGTAAAGCTATACCGCGTCGTACCGCGTCGCGCCGCGTCCTCTAGTTAACAGCGAATAATAAACGATACCCTACGATAAAAATATTAACCCTACTACCTAGATGCTAACTCCTCGGCTAGGGCGGGGTAGGCTACGTCTATAAAGTTACCGATACGATTACTCTTAAGCGCTCTATTACCGCTTAAGACGCAGGTATAAAAAACGAGTACTTAGTTTTCGACCTACTTAAGTAGTACTTACCGTGCCCTAATATCGTCCGTAGTTTTCTCCGGCTCCTAGATTTAAATTTCGTTTAACTTCTTCCGGGAGGCACCCTTAAAGCACGGCTGTAGTTAAAGTAGGTCCGAGACCCGGACACCTAACGAGTCGCGAACGTTACGGCTAAAGAACCTCCCTATCTTATTATTAGGTAGATAGCTAAGCTATCGGATGCCGTAGTATGGCTAAAGTCCCTTAGACTCGCCTACGGAGATATACGGCCCTCGAATCTACTTCTCGACTCTAAGGACTACCTAAAGTTAAGCGATTTTAATAATACTACGCGAGTAGGTAAAGAAGTCGACGTTAGCACGGCGCCGTACGCGAGGATACTAGGACTAAAAGTAGATACTAACTATAGTATATTCGATACCCTTAGACCTCGCACCGAGTAGTTTATAATCGGATCCGTCTACTACTACTTAATTCGGGGTTACGAGCCTTACGATAACGAGCGTTTCGGAAAACACTATAGGCGCACCGTTATAGATATATTATAAAAGATAGAGTTTCTAAAGCTCGAGGATGGAAGCAAAGACGACGCTATTATTAAGTAATACTAGTACTATAGGTTTAAATCGATTTATAATCTTGCATAGACGGTGGCTTCTTTAAATAATAGATAAGAGAAAGGAGCTAAGTCTATCCCTTAGGATATATATTAGAAATTATAAGAGGAATATCGTCGAATAGTACTAGATAGCTAGTTAACGCTCTAGGGCATAGCTTAGATTAGCTACGAAAGTAACACGTTTTTAACGTTTACGGGGTCGTGCTAGACTCGAGCTTAAGGCTACGTAAGATAAGATAGTATACGCCTCCGCTCCTTATCGTGCCGCTAGTCGCTATAGCGGAGGTAGAAAACGTTATTAAAAGGTTAATAACTAATACTAATCTAGCCGTACCCCTCGTAGTCGACCGCGGAGCCGTATTTAACGCCTTTATAGCCCTCGCCGATGCCGGCGCATAGCCCGCTTAGATACGCGCTATAATAGGTGCGCCTAAGTCCACCCCGGCGCCTAGTAATAGTTATTATATAGGTGCCGCGTAAGCCGTAGGGCTGGCTATACTATAAGTCCGGATAGCCGTATAGGCTTACTCGGTAAAAGCTAGGTAGAAGCACCGCTTATTATCTTCCTTCTTACTAGGTAGGCTACGATAACACTTCTATACGGTCTATAGGCTATACGCGCCGTGGCTAACGGGTACGCCATCCCCGCGTATAGCGTTAGAGTAGTAGAGCCAAACGCCTAAACGGGATAGCGGGCTAAGTACTAGCGGTAGCGTATAGTCTTCTAGCGCACGCCCTATAGGCCTAAAGAGAAGCTATTACGCACTAGGCTAATATTCTCGAATAATAATTAGGGGTGTAGGCAAATAAACGAAATCGAAATTAACCACGAGGGCTCTATCTACTATATAGCCACGCTACTTATATACTATTTCTCGCTCTATATATCTCTTTATACACCGTAGTAAGCCTTAGTATAACCTAATACGCGATCTACTAGGGCGTATCCGCTCGGAGCTTCGCAAACTCCGATCCGTATCGATTCCGCTCCGGGCACCTACTACCGGACGGGGTTAGAATAAGACGCTACCTCTTTTACTTCCTAGTACTCGACGAGATAGACGTCTTAGGGGTTATATATCTAACGTAAGCGTTGCTAAAGGCGCTATCTTAGCGAGTAACCGGAAGTTCCGACTACGAGAGGGTTATCTAGTTAGAAGATTACGACCCGGATTTTAAAGAGGGGTTAAAGTAAAGCGGGATATCTTTAATAGTAGAGCGAATATACTCGAGGTAAGCTAGTACCTATTTCTCGTAGATATTCTTAGTAAACTTATAGGCTATCTATTTTTCCTTACTACCGCGGCTAGTAAAGTCGAACCTATCGACTTTATAACGGTAGTATTTTATCTTACTCCCCTAGAGAATAGGATAGTGGCCGTAAATACGGACACTACTATTATTATACGAGACTAAGAAGGCTAGAATTTTATAGTTAATCTCCTTCTCCCGCTTAACGAGCCTAAATAGCTCTATAATAGCCCGCACTACTAAAGTTATACTATACGTATTCTAACGATCCGCAACGTCGAGGGCTTCGGCACCGTACTTAACCTCGCATATTAAAAAAGGGAAGTATATAAAGTACGTGCCCTTAAAGTACGACCGGTTCTAGACGCTTCCGATAAAGGGCTCTAGCCGCTCGAGCTTATCTACCTAAAACGCTCCGCGTTTAAATCTAACGGAGTAATCCGGCTGCGGACGGGGAGATATAATAGATATTATATTACTCTAGCCTTAATTAATAGCCTCTACTAGATTCTTAGAGGGAAGTAGGCTACGGATCGCTAGAACTTCCGCCGAAGGGACGATTAAAACCGTAATATTTCGGATAAGTCGAGTTTCGTTCGTTCCGCGGATAGCCCGACAGGTCGCGCTAAAGATATTATTATTAAATAAAGAGTCTTAAGATATACTCTATTCGGTCTCTATAAGATCTACGTAAAGTACTCGTATTTCTTTCTTATCGCCGATATCGTCTTCGCGTAAGAAGCTGTTATTTGCCTTAAGAATCGATTCGTATCTCCTATCTTTATATAAAGCACTTTCCCCTTTCCTCGAATTATAATCGGACTGCGTAGCGCTATTCGAGGTAATTATCGAGCTCGATATCTTACGACGGAGCGGTGCGATAAGCTTAATATTTTTTATAAGAAGGTAGGCTATATCGCCTTCTAACTCGAAGAATATCTACGGCTACTATATATATCTCCGCTAGTAATCGATAGAGTCGTAGGAACTATCGCTCGCCGATTCCGCGCGTGCCTCCTTCGCCGTAGTCGAAGCCTATCGCTACCGCTTCTATATAGGCTAGTCCGATATATATATCTCGCGAGAACGTTTACGCTTCTAACTTATAGGCCGCGTAATTAAAAGAGATTAAAGCTATACCTTATAAGCTTAGTATATAGTAATACGAGAAGGGACTTATCTAAACGTTTAAGATACTACGATCTTATATAGTAAGTAACTCGTTAACTTACTAAAAGGTGCGGCGTTGCTAAAGACGTGCGCTTCTTCGAAGAGGTCTTACTTCTTTTCTAATTCCTTAAGGTCGCCCTCCTGCAAGAAGATTAGTAGGAGTATAGGATAACTTACGTAAACGTACTATAAGCGAGAGATACTAAAGAACGGCTAGTAACTTTCGCGTAGACTATATTAATAGAGAGATAATAAGGACGAGTTATATATAGACGTAGATAGCGGGCGGGAGCTAGCGGAGGTATAAGATAGGGCGCGATTCGGTAGATTCCCGGCTAAACTACTACTCTATTACGTCGTATCCCGAGGCTAGGTATAACTAGTAACTCCCTTACCGTATATCCCGGTATACGGTATAAGAGCTAGACGCTAGTAGCGTCTAAGCGTATAAGCCTTTATACTATCGCCTTATATAAAACTATATAGTTATACGGCTCCTTCTTTTAAGCTCTATAGCTATTATAATTCCGCTAGCCCCTTTACTATCCTCTATACTCCGGTAAAGGTGTTATTAAATTAAGGGGCCGCTTCGGCGGTAAGAGGGTTATCCGGTATATTCTATATATAGTCTATAATACCCTAGTTAGGTGCTTTTAGTAGGTAGTTAGGTAAGAAGTATCTAGCTAGAGCCTTACCTTTCGGGGTAGAGCTAAACCGCTTATTATTTTTTTACCTACCTACTACGCCTACTACCGTTTTACCTATACGCCTAATACTATTTTTAGGGTATATAAGATTACCCCGAGAGGTAGACCCTCCTAATCCTTATACTATTAATTAACACTTATTCGATTATTAAAAGATTAACACTCTATAAAGCGAAGATGCCCCGTTTTATAGCTAAGTTATTCTATCGATTACGCTTCTCTATCTTTCCTTAAATCTTATCGTCGAACTCTATCTAAAAGTAAAGAAAAAACTACTCTTCTATTAGGGCTAGCTCTATACCTATTAGTATCCGCTATAGAAAGCCTGCGTTACGGTAATCTAGGAACTAGAGAAGGTCTAAATTATCCGAGTTCTATCTAGCACTTCTTAGGGGTATCTAAAAACTAAAGGCGTCCTATTTATTTACGTCTATCTCCGCGAGTAGTTATTCCTAAAAGCCTTTACTATAAAGGCGGTACTCCCTTTCCTACTACTTCTAAGGTATTAGTATAGTGGCAAACTTAAGTTTCTTCTAGTAATAGATAACGCCATCGATAATCTAAAGCTTTAATCTATAGACGACGTCTCCGGGAAATCTCGCCGAGTGCTTATATTTTAGGTTTCTTCTAGATAGCGGGAAGATCTTACGTTCTACCCTTATTAAAGTAAGGCAATCTTCTCTATTAAAGTAGTCCGATTTTAGGCTTAGTGGCTCCATACTTAGGGAGACTACGAAAATAGTTAGTTATAGAAGGAAACTTAATTTTCGTGTAAAGTACTTACGTAGAGTTTCGTAATTAATCTCCACCTTTTCTTCCTCTATATAGTAAACTAGAGGACCCTTAGTACCATCTAAAGATGCATCTATAGCCGGAATATAGTTAAAAAAAACGGCGTAATGTTACTATAATAGGCGACTTACCGGATAGCTTATCTCCCTCTAATCGGGTTATCGGGCTAGCCGTCGTTAAGGCCTAGAGTATACCCCTTATAATCGATAAAGCTACTAGAGGGTTAAAGTCGAGAAAATATCGGATATCCTCTTATAAGGACTTCTAGAAATAATCGTTATCGTCTATATCTTAGTAAGTTGTTCGTTCTAAGGGGTGGGATTAGAGGGCGAATAATAAGCTTACGCGGTAGTAATAAGCACACGACGTATAATAGACTAGATATAAGCTATAGACTCCTCTTATACTAAGTAGATAGATAACTTAAGAGAAAAATAAGCCTATAGCTCTATTAGTTCTCCCGGGGGTTGCTAGTACTATAAATAAAACGAAGTTACGCCGCTTAAAAGAATATCCCTTATAATATCGGGCTACTAGATAATAGGGCGGGGTATCTTTTTATAACGATTCTTACTATTAGTAGCTTATTATATAGTAGAAAACCTCGTTTAAGACCGCGTAAGCATAGCTAGGTTAAGTATTAGTATCGTATATAATATAAGGCCGAATAAGATTTAGCATACTTATAAAGAACTACGATACGATTAAGGTAAGTAAAGTATTATTTACTCCTAGAAAAATTATAACTAAATTAGCTATAACCGTAATAGTCGCACCTTCTCTTCTTCTAAACGTCCGGCTAAGAGGTACGCGCCTACTAAGACTAGAAAGCTTATTAACCGGAGCTAGCTAGTAGATGGCTATATAGCCGAACCTCTATTATATCCTCCTTAGTACTAAAAGCCGATAAGGGCCCCTACTAAGTCGAGCGTATAACTAAATCGCGTATATCGCCCTATACGGAGTAACGCTAGGCGCCGGTAAGTATTACCTAGTTACCCGCTATATAACGGCGATAGTACTTACTAATACGTAGATAATAACGCACCGGAAAGACCTCTAGTTAGATAGCTATATAGCCGGATCTCTACTATATTCTCCTTAGCACTAAAAGCCGATAAGGGCTCTTACTAAGTCGAGTATATAACTAAATTACGTATATCGCCCTATACGGAGTAACGCTAGGCGCCGGTGCTAATAAAACGGGGCTATCCGGCGCCTAATATAGTTAAATCTTACGAGAGAGTGGCCCCCGTGGCTCTATAGGTTAATAGCCTCGCTTTTATCTACCGCGCCGGGCGAGATAACGCTATAAAAGGAAAGGCTTCCGGTAAAGAAAAATAAGTAACGTATCTTTCTATGCTACTACGTCTCCGGGGTGAATAAGAATCTATCTATCGATAAAGCTATATCGGCATATTTCGAGGCGAGGAAGTAGAGAAGAGTAGGATAATAATAATTACTCTAACCCGTTAGAGCGCTCCGCTATCTCGCACGAGCGGAACTACGTTTCTATTATTACGCTACACGGTAGTCTACCCTTATAAGTCGTTCGTTTTAGATATAGCGCGGTGGCTGTATAATACGGTAATAAAAGTCGGTATTATTATTAGTTTCTATTCTTAGTTAAAGACAGGGGAAGAGAAAAAACGCGGACGTAGAAAAGTATATTACGGAAAGCGAGCCGAAAAAGCGGTCCCTCTAATTTAGTTTTATGCCTCTCTCGATATACAAGCAAAAACGTAGAGGGTGCGAATTTTAATTAGTATAGGTCGTACTAGGCGGCCCCGGAGTTTTCGCTGGCAGTATCCGTAACTAGGTAGTAGTATTATAAGAATCGGGGGCTAGAAAGCGTAGCTAGACGGGCTACCGCCTAGTAGGTCTCTACCCCTATTTCTATAAGAGTAGGGACGGGTTACTACCCGGCGGGACTTTACCTATCTCTAGTAGCGGGGGCTACTAGAGATCTTTTCCGTACGTTATTATCTACGCATTAGTAAGCGCTATCGCTATTATATAGTAGGTGACTAGATAATACCCTTCTAGGGACCACACGTCGGGGCTATACGAAGAATTCTAAGGCTAATCGGCGGTCTTAAGAGTAGTTAGCTTAGTATAAACTAGACGGGAAACGAGCTATCTTTACCTCTATTAATAGCTTTATTCTACGAGGTATTATTTATCTAGAATATAATAATAGGACGTCTAGCACGGTGTATTATATAAAGACTACGTTACTAAAAGATATTCTTCGCTAGCGAGCAGTCTTAGCTCGTACTTATATATAATCTAGTAGAGAAGCCCGCCGCGGTAGAATCTCGGACGCTCCGTATTCGTTAATTATATACGGAGCTCCTTAACGATCTTTACTACGGTATAGGTTCTAGGTATAGAAGTATTTATATCGTCCGAGTTAAGAGCTAAGCTATCTATAGTCACCCTTCGTAGTTAGCGGTCCGTAATAGTAGATTATTAGCCTAGGAAACGCCGAGATAAGCGGTAGATAGTATACCTTATTAATATTACTATCTCTAGAGTGACGTTTCAGCGGTATAATAGCTAATAGGTAGGCATCCTAAATATAAGATTAAGAGAGCTACGATATTAATAAGCTATTAAGCGCTCTTTCCCTCTCCTTCTAGTTATAGAGCTATACGGCATATCTACTCTAATATTAAGTTTTACTATACCTAAGTTAAATCCCGAATATAGCTTCTACCGTACCCTCTATCTAGAACTTGCTCTCTAATAAGGGGTTCCCGCGAGGTGGTCACTCGGTAATATCTTTTCTAAAGAGGGTAAGTAGAGGCGCCTTTTCCTCCTTTACGCACTAATATCTCTAAGGATTACTTCCCGTCCGGCGGCTATGCAGCTATAGCCTATTTATAGTCGGTAAGCACCGGCGCAAGTGCGATTACTTAAGAGGTAGAAAGGGGATATATAGTACTATACTAAAACGTCTCTAGCGTAATTAAGCCCCCGACTCCTCGACCGACTACCCTCTAAGAGAGACGAAGACTATATATTAGACCCCTAGTTCTAAAGAGCGTATTTCTATCGCACAATTATATTGGCCGAAATAAGAATACGAGGAGGCCGGCTAAAGAGCGCTACCTTTTAAGCTACCTCCTACCCTAGGTTACGGAAACTATCCGAATGTCTTAGGCTCTTACTCGCCGGATTAGTTTCTATCTTTATAGGAGCTCGGTATAGATTATAATTTACGCTTTAGTACTATAATACAGCTAACGTTATTCTAGGCAACGATAAATATCTAAATACTTTAAGTATATAACTACCGAAGCACTTATAGAGCTTATAGGAACTCGAAACGAATCGCTATAGAGCCTTCGATAGAGCCTTCGAACTAATATATAGTATCCCGACTAGCGGTAAGTACTAGAAACTATAAGATTTATAGGAGTCTACTATTAATCCTAAAGGAGCTTATAATATAAGTTTCGGAGCAGCGAATAGCCTCTTAAATAACTACTATTATCTTAAGACGAATGACCCGCGATTTCGTATAGATAGAACGCGCGTTATCTACTTATTCCCGAACTATCGCCTAATATATAAGTATATAGGAAACTTTAAGGCCTATTAGCGCTCGCATTTTTAAGCTATTACGCCTTTTATCGCGCATCCTAAAAGCTAAGACGTATTCTATTTAAGGGCGGTGCCGTAGTTTAAAAAAGAAGATAGTATTTTTACCTACTAATACTATAGTTATGGTTTTAAGACAGTGTACGTACACGGCGCCTTTAATATCTATTAGCCTAGACACTTTAGAAAAGGTTCGTAGATTCCTATTTATTATCTAAAATATACTTATTCTTAGCTATATAGCCCTTTAAGAGCCTAACGGTCTAAATAGCACGACGTTAGCCGTACTATCTTAGCATAGGGTAAAATCTTAGAACCAGCTATAATATAATATAAAAGGTACGACTTAATTAATCTCACTTCTACTTTACTAAAGCATTCTTGCAATCCGCCGAATACGCTACTATAAAGAGGCTTTTAGGTTCCTCTAACCTTAGTACTAGATATAGCCGCTAAGTGGTATACCGGCGTCCTAGAAGCTACTATATAGTAATACGCTTTTTACCTACGGCTAACTATTTAAGTCTAGCATTTCCCGCGTAGTAACTATATAGCTCTCCACCTACGAAGAATAGAAACTTAAAAGTATCCTAATTTTTATCTCTACGTCTAATCGTTAAAGCTACTAATCTCTTTAATTTATCCTATACCCGTCGGAGCCCCTTACCCCCGCTTTCTAAAAACTATTCTTCACTTCTAGCTCCTTATTAAGGCCGAACTTAACGATATAGCGTATTACTACCCCTAATTAGTGCTAAACGAGTATATAATATTATACCCACACCTAATAAACTAGGATGAGTAGTTATTTAAGCGTATAAGTAATAGCATACGAGTTTATATAAAACGGAGAGAGTTTAGTCGTTTTTTAGAATTACGAATTAACTAGAAGAGATAGAGTAATTAACTACTATTCCCTCTATATCTCGATCTCCTATAGATAGACTAGGTTATAATAATGCGATTAAGTCCGATTCTTATTACTATATACCTTTACTATCCGCTATAATCTATACCGTTAGTAACTAATTTAAAGGAGTATATAAGTCTAGTACCTTACCCTCTATCTTTTATATTATTAATAACACGCGTAAGGAGCCGAAAGGCAAGGCGACTAGCTATCGCCTTAATATAAGAAAGCCCCTAGCTTATTCTAATTTTATCTATAAGTTAATCTAGGATCGGAGCATACTCTCTAAATTATAGGATAAGACTTTCCTCTCTAGCATCGAGCCGCGGTTTCTTAAGTAGTAGCTAACCTTCTAGAGCGAGTTCTTTTAGTAACGTTAGTCGAGCGAGGAAAGCTTTATAGCGCTCTTTTTCGATTACCTAGAGCTCGTTAATAAGGGATAGCGTATCCTCTAGTAAGATTAGTATATATACTTAGTAGTTATATAAGAGACGACGTACTTAAGGATTAACCGCTCTCGTAAGGAGAACGAATACGTTTTTTCGAAGTTATCTTTATTACGATAGAAGTCCGGATGGCGGGGCAAACGGGTAGTCGTGGCGGTATATTAATAATAGAGTATAGGTAAGAGCCTTTACGCGCCGAAAGCAGGATTTCGGAAACCGGGGTTTCCTCTAAAAACCGAATTCTAGATTATAGTAACCCGGAACCCTTATAGGTGTTAGATAGTACACGGGTAGGCCGGTAACGCGGAAGTCGGGCTAATTTCCGAGCGCTTATTTACCGCTAGGATTTCTAGGGCTAGGCTCGCTACGATAACGGAATAGCGAAAGAAGTTTAGCTTAGATATAAATATATATATACCCGGTAATACGGTATACTAACTTTACGATCGAGGCCTCTTACTTTATAAATTATATAGTCGTAGCATCTTATTATATACTATATTATAGTAGTAAGACCGATGCCTGTAAAACGACTCGTAAAAAGTACTAATACTTCTAGACAACTCGTTCTTAGATCTTACGGTCCTCTTAGGGTCCTTAAAGCCCGCTATCTATCGCCGTACCGTCGTCGATTCTCTCTAATCCGCTAGAATTTGCGTCTAATATCTAGAAAGCCGAAGAGCCTAGTTATTAGTATTTAATAGATCGCGATAATATTTATTAGCTTTATAATTAAAGGATTAGTATCTCCCCGGAGGAAATTAAACCTAGAGACTATCCGTATTCTATTACTTATTCTAAGCTAATTAGAGAGCGAGAGGAAAAAATACGCGAATAGAAAGCGAAGTTAGTAAGGCTATCTTCGACTATAAGAAGAGAGTATTAAGAGCTACTATAGCTTCGCGAGGATATAATTAGGTAAAATAAAACTTAATTAATCTTTTTCGAGTACGTTAGGGTACGTATAATAGTAAAGTAGGCGGGTCTTTCCGAGATAGATAACTATATTACGAGGAAAATAATAGAGCTTAATAAGCGTATTTCTAAGCTAGTCGAGGAGCATAAAGCGCGAATACGTAAAACGAAAGAACTATTTTAAGAAGCTAGAACGGAGGGCGAGGAGCTATAGCGGCTTAGAATAGAGGCTAGTAATTAGTTAGCTTACTTATAAGAGTTATTTCTTACGGTCTAGTAAGTCCTTAACCGGCAGCGCCGCGATAGAAGATATTAGCTAGTAGTTCGTACTAGTACCTAATTTTTATATTAATATCGAAACGATGCTGCTCGTATAAACAGCTACTTAATAACTATATAGAAAACGGCTTTAGAGGCTCGAAGGAGCTCTTACGGAATACTATAAGCGCGACCGGACCTAACTAGCGGATTATTATAGTCTACGGGCTATCGATAAGGGCTTAAGTGCCGCTCGGGCCGTAAGTAATATTAGCTAGTACTAAGATAGGCGCTTAAGGGTATAACCCCCCTACGGGACGATAGTAACTAGTACTAAGATCGGCGTTTAAGGGCACAACGCCCCTACGGGATAATAGTAACTAGTACTAAGATCGGCGCTTAAGGGTATAACGCCCCTACGGAACGATAGTGGCTAGCCTAGATTAGCGCGTAAGGATATAACGCCCCTACGGGATTAATAGGAGCACGGGACTTTAACCCGTAGCCGCTCGAAAATCCGGGAATCTACCGCTTCTACGGGATAAAGTCCTATGCGGGCTTAGCTACCGCACGGATAGAACTCCCCTATAGTCGAGTTATTAGCGTAATTTATAAATAGTAGGGGCTATACTCCCCTACGGGACTTTATCCCGCAGCCGACTAAAGGCGCACGAGCTTAGCAATGCTACTAGATTCCCTACGGGCGAGTTATTCCTATACGGCGCTAAAATAAGTATATTAGGTCTTTACTCTATATGCTCTCGGTTTTCTTTATTAGGTAAGTAAGTGCCCGCTTATTTATAAATTAGATCCTCGCGTACCTCCTATCTCTATTAATACTAAGCAATTTAAAAGGTGCTCCCGATACTCTAAGTTTATTAAGACTATAATTCTTAGTATTAGAAGTAAACTAATAGTTAAGCCTGGTTTTAGCCTTAAAAGAAACTTTATCGAGATAGGGTAGTAGACTAGCTACTATATTACTTAAAGGCATATTTTAGGTTATAGATATACTAGTAAGCGGTTTATATCGTTATATAGGCTAAGTTTATAGGCATTTATTAAGAAAAAAAAAGTCCCTTTCCGATAGAATATTATTTATTTTTTCTAGTATTTATCTAGAACCTTTCTTATTACTATTTACTAATTCTAGGTTTGATTTAAATAGCCTTCTCGCTTCGGACTAAGTAGCGAAAAAGACTTTTGCGTCTCTTCGTTACTTCCTCGAAGGCCTAGAAGCACTAGAGGCGAAGCGATTATACGATTCTACTCTTATAGAGTTCGTACGCTATCTTCTCTTAGCTCTTCTTATATGCCTCTCCTATTAAGGAAAGCTAATACTATTAGTTATTATAATATCTTAATCGATTTTAGCGAGAATGGCGCTCTACGGAGCTAGCCGAGCGTTAGTAATAATAATATCTTTCTTAGTCTCTATAGTTACTAACTTATTAGTTAAATTATTCGCTAGTATTATATAGGAAAAGGGCTACTTACCTCGCTTAGTATACTCTTCGCCTATATTAGCCTTAGTTATAGGCGTATAACGACTTAGTACCGCTATTTAAATAGTCGGTCTACTATCTAGGTCTATAATAGACTTAGCTAAGAGTGGCGACTCGAGAGCGGGCGCTCCGTTCGGGGTAGGTAACTCGAGAGCGGACGCTCTATTCGGGGTATATAGCTCGAGGGCAGGTACTCCGTTCGGGGTAGGCGACTCGGGGGTGGGTAACTCGGGGGTAAACGCTCTATTCGGGATAGATAACTCGGGGTTAGGCGGTCCGTTCGGGGTATATAGCTCGAGGGCGGGTGCTTCGTTCGGGATAGGCGACTCGGGGGTAGGTGCTCCGTTTAGGGTGGGTAACTCGGGGGTAGACGCTCTATTCGGGGTGTATAGCTCGAGGGCGGGTGCTCCGTTCGGGGTGGGTGACTCGAGGGTAGACGCTCTATTTAGGGTGGGTGGCTCGAGGGCGGGCGTTCCGTTTAGGATGGGTGACTCGAGGGCGGACGGTCTATTCGGAGTAGATGGCTCGAGGGTAGAAACCTCCTAGAACTCGGAGAAGTCGAATAGGTTGTCTATCTTAAACGGTTCTATACTTAACTCACTAGCGCTTCCGGTAAGGCACTTAAGTAAGGCTTTCTTAGTATCTATCGTGTCTGCGGCTATAGAGGTAAGATCGGCTTTAGAATAGCCCGAAGTTGTCTCTAGAAGGGACTAAGTGTTATTATACTCTACCCGCTCGAGGTATATTATCTATATAGACTATCTTACCTCCTTTCCTAGTTCTTCGACACTATAGGAAGGTTTAGATAGATAAAGATTGGTATTAACCTCCCGCGCTGCGTCTCTAAGTGTCTCGACTATAGATATCCCGAGAATAGCGTATATAGTATTAAGGGAATGCTAAATATCGTCCCGTAAGATACTTCCGCTATCTAAAGGGTATTAGGTATCGAGCGCGTTAGGACCCGACGGGCTATACTATTATACTTCTACCTCGAGAGCTAAGGTAAGTGCGCCACTCTATATAAGCGAAGTAATCTTAGGAGTAAATAGTAGGTCGCGGGCTAAAAAGATACCGTTAATAAAGACGGCTATAATTAAAGAAGAGCTTAGGCTGGCAATAGACGACGGTATATTAAGAATATAGGAGAAGCGTTATAAGAGAAAGAGCTAGTTAAGTCTTCCCTCTTATACTTTTCTTATACCCTTAATTACGAGGCCGATTACGGGGCTAAGTACTCCTATACTACGTTAATAACGTTTAGTATCTCTTTTAGAACGCGTTAATACGCTATACGCTATTAGCTCTAAGATACTCGCCGCGTTATATAGCGGTATAGGCGCCGTAAGATAACTAGGATTATAGTTGGCTTAGTCCACGTATATAATCCTATCTATAATAGTCCTAAGCCTATATAGTTTATAGTAGTATTTCGAAGAAGGGGTATACTTTATCTTATTAGAATTAGGCCGATTAAAGCCTACTAGAAGTGCTTATCTTACTAATCCAGTCTACGGCGTGGTGGTAATTCTAGATCTTTAATAGCATCTATAAACGGACTATATTACATCGGTAGCTCTATATTTATCTTACGATCTAGATTCTACTTAATATTCTATAGAAGACGCTTCGTAGGCCGCACCGAGTTCTATCGAGAAGACTACTATAATTAGATAGCTTTTAAGCTAATAGTAACCTTCTATCTCCGGAGGGTTTAGCCTAGCGCTATAAGTGTCTTTCCTAATAGGGCTAGGTGCGTAACTCTATCGTATACTAACCACTCGCCGGGTTCTCGTCCGGACGTAGGGCTAACGGGAGTATATAGCCGGGGTTTAATAGTACTTACCGTATATAGACTACTAGATATATTAATACTACTTATATAAAACATCTATTAACTATATAAAGAGTATATATCTAAGATACTACGAAGGACATTAAGTATTAAAAGTAAGATATCTTTTATTTACTATATTAAAAAGGTTATGTAATCTTTATTTAATACTATCTACTATCTAAGCTACGTATAAGCTCTATTAACCCCTTTCTAGTATATTTCTACTAACCGTTTACCGAAAAAGAAGGTGTAAGATAAGCACTAACGCCTAGAGGAGTATAATATTACGGGTAATCGATTACGAGGCGTTAGCCTCGTTTAAGAGGATTAGTATAGCTAGCACGATAGAAGGAGATATACTCGGTATATTTTAGATAGGGGTAGTACTCGAAGAGGCGGTTACTTCACTCGCTAGCTTTAGCGTACGGAGGTAGGAAGGCGTAGTAGGGCTTATTAAGGTAGCCTATAATTCTGCGCTCTAGGCCTAGTAGAAACCGTTTTCCGTACTTAAGATAGTATAGCTTATCGGATGTATAGCTGGCGTAAAGTAAGGTAGAGTATTCGGTATATATATAAGCGGCGTAAAGTAGAGGAGGGTATTCGATATATTAAGAAATAGCTTAGGCGACGTACTATTCCATCTATATATTTAATTAATTTTTATAAGGCACTCGCCTGGTACAGCTAGAGTAAAGATGGCTAGAATAGCGATAAGTATTATAAAGTACTATAGATTTAGAGAGACGGTAGCCCGGTTTTTATACGGCGTTACGGGCGGCTAAAAGTTCTAATACCGGTTTTCCGCCTACCGGCTTGCTGCCGCCTAGTAGTAAAGTAAGCGATAACCGAAATCCGGCCTATTAATCTACGCGCCCGTATAGGGGCCATCTATACTATAACGTACGTATAGTACGCACTTATAGCCGACCGCTAGCGTAAAAACTACTCTATAAGCTGGGATATACTAGCTATACGGTAGTAATATAATAGGTTAAAATTATATTAATTCGTAGTAAAGCCGGAACCCTAGTTATATCTTAGTAGTGCGATAGCTAGTATAAGCGGCTAAGATTAGGGGGATAGCTTTATACTAGCCGGCCCGCGGTAAGTATTAAGCCGAAATCTAGCCGGCCGCGGGTAGAATCCCGGCTTCTAGCCTTCTAAAGCCAATAGAATATATATTAAAACGGGAGTCGCTTACTCCGGCTCGTAGAAATAGTACTAGCAACTCTAATTAACTCTAATTAGGGACTAAAGCCTAGTTAAAACTTTTATTCTTACTTAACTTCCTCTAATTATGTCTTCTAAAACTAATTAAGTATAGATTATAGATAAAGCGGCTGGATCCGGCACTAGTAGACCTAAGAACGAAATTATAAAGGTAAACTAGGATGTCGATATAGAAGATACTAAGCCGATATATTTTAAACCTACTAGAAAAGACTATAATAGCGGCGAGGCCGAGTACTATAAAAAGGATAATAATAATACTAGTGATAATAGTAGTGGCGAGGAAGAGGACGATATAGATAATAGCGGTAACGAGGAAGAGAACGAGAAGGCTAATATATTTTAACGCAAACTTTTAGCATTCCGAGGCGATATTACGGGTTTTATAGAAGATTAGACTACGATAGCCGTAATTCCTCTAGATATTATCACCCTTTAGGAACTGGCGTATAGAATCGTTTAAGAACTTTAGAAACGTAAACGTAAGAATAAGGATAAACGGGCGTTCGAAAAGATTAATAAAGCTATTAAAGACTCTAATTAGAAGGAAAGACGCCGGTAAAATCTCTATAAGTTCCCCTAGAGTATAATCGTGTCGAGTATCGAACGGAGTATTAAGTTACTAGAAGAAATCTAGGGCTTACTAGAGTAAGAAAGAGAGGTAAAATTAAAAAACCTCCTAGACTAGTACGCTTTATCTTCTAACTAACTCCGACGGGACGGTATCGACTTACGGAAGACTTTAACTCCTCTACTCTAGGAAGTACTTAATAAAGCTAGGAAAGTATACAAGACCAGCTTAAAATAAGGAGACGATATAAAAAGCCTATTTATTAGTCTTCCTCCGCCTCACCGGGACGTCTTGCGGGATATAAGGCCTTCTATAGAGTCCTTTTTCGTTATAATTAAGGATGGAAAATATTCCGAAGTTTCCTAATTCCTTAAAGAGATTAAAAAACAGGCCCGCAAGCTTAATTATCTAAATAAAACTAGTAAGCCAGGTTCTAACACCTAGTTATTTCCTATTCGCTAGTTCGAGGAACTTTAGGAAGAATATAAAAATCTCGATTATATACGCGAAAGCCTTAAGACTAGAAATAAGACGGACGACGATAGCGATTTAGACGAAAAATCTACCGATAAAGCCGAAGAAGAGATCGAGAGGCTTTAAGAGATTCTATACGGTATAAAAATAATATACCCCGGCTAAAAGTCCGGAATTACCCCTTACGGAAAAGTCTAATTTATTAGGTTCGCTGGCCGTGGATCCTATCGCGTATTCCTTAATATAGGGATAGAAAGGACGCCTTATTTTATTATAAGGAACGGATCCGATTTTCCCCGGGGCTGTGTAGAAGAGTAGTTCGAGGAATATAAGTCTAAGAGTATTTACCCTAAGAACTAGAGACCCGAGACTTTTAAAGCTTTAGATATTATTTAGTTAGAGCCTAGCCCCTAGTTAACTACGAACCGAGCGCTCCTAGCGTATTTCTACGGTTTAGAAGATAATAAGCTAGCTATTTAGACTAAGTCGGAAGCTATAACACGCTATAGAAAGAAGACTACTAAAATAGTAATAACGCTACGTCTTCGAAAGCGGGCTAAACGCTAGACCCTCCTAGAGTAGTTAAGATCTAGAGGCGTATATCCGGATACTAATACGCCTCTTATAGATTTTACTAAGGAGGACATACCGTGGCTACTTAAAAATAGCTTTAGTCTACTCTTCTTAGAAGAGCGACTATCTAAAGGAGGCCGAGTAACGAAGTTAATTAATTCCGAGGCTAGTAAGGTTAGATTACGTAAAGCACTAATTCCCTAAAAACGGGCCTTTATAGGGCGGGATAGAGATATTAAGAAACAACTAGCGAATATATAAGATATGCTATATAAGATAGAAGCGTTTATAAAGTCGATAGAAAGTAAAAGAGTAGGTAAGTATTAGGGAATTCTCTTTAACACGTTAACGTTGCTATAGATAGTTAGTTCCGAGGTAGAATAGGAAAATTAAAATAAAAATAAAATTCGGTGTTTACTCCGAATTATACCAGCATTTTTATCTTATAATAGCCGTATTTTCTATATTCTATATTAACTTTAGATCTCTATATTAAGAACGCGCACGTCTACTATCCGAATAAGGGGTTTCGTAACTACCTTTTCCGTAGAACGTCGCTTTTACGGATAAGAGTAATTATTAGCCTTTATACTAATAGCTCCCGCTTTAAGTTTAACCTTACTTATATTATATTCGGTCGCTTAAAATACTATACTCTTTAGGCTTTATACTCGTTATAATATAGTTTCCCCCTACTCTTTGCGTAACGACCACCGTCGAATTTATCTAATCTAATAGTTTTTAATAAAACTAGTTCTTTACTCTAGATAATAGCTCTATTTACCCGATCGACTCGTCCCTCGCGGGGCGTACCGGCTAAAAAAAGTATAGATCTAGTCCGAGTAACGTATTAGGAAGCTAGTACGCGAGGCGTATAACTCTATACGTAACGTATATTCCTCTACTAATATATAAGAGCGCCGTCTATCGTATCTACTACTCGATAACCGTCCTCGTCCCTCTTATCTTATTAACCCAGCTTCCTACGATCTTAGTATATTATAGCCTCCTATCGTCCCTAGATAACCCTTTCTCCCCAACGCATTCTTAGCTCTACTACTATCGACCCTTAGAACGATAGCGTGGAGAGTAGCTCCCTTTCTTCTCTAGAAGATATTCTATCCCGTAGAAAGCGTCGTAGATAGAATCTTTATATAGCTTACGCGACGATAGACACTATATTATACTTCGTCGAGAAGAGTATTTCTTAAGCTTCTTAAAGCGTTAATTGTCCCTAAAGAAGGCTTTTTAGAGGTAAGTATTACCTAAAAAGTAAAGGCCTCGCTTCGGCTAATACGTAGTAGACTTACCCCCTACGCTAAAAGATTACGAGCCCCTCCCTAATACCGGCTTAGCTACCTTAGATAATATTATATATTAGGTCCTGCACGGTAGCCGAGGTATAATTACTTACTTATCGTAAGCTACTAATCACTAACTATATCTAGTAGATACGAGTATAAGTGCCGGACCGGCGGCGGTAGACCCGTCCCAACACGCCGGCTAAGCGGTAGAATAACGGAGTCCTATATCTATACCTTCTATTAAAAGTACGATGAAAAGATCCGCACGATTCTTCTATCCTAACTTAAGTCCCCGAAGCCGGCGCTAGCGCATAGGCTATTCGAAATAAAAGACCGTACGCGGACCTCGATATTACTATAGATAGTCGTTTATCTTATCTAGCAGCGATAATAGTGGTAATAAGAAGGGTACTTTTAGCGGAGCTACGTCGGGCTTACCGCGCCTATCTAGCTAGGAGAGTGCTTATAATATAAGCGTATTTCTAGTAGAGGCGCTACCGCCGTTACCCCTAGTAAAGGAAGAAAAGAGCTTATTAGAAATATCGGCACCTCCCGTATATCTAGCGTTTAAAACGGAGAGTATAATGCTACTAGTTAAAGAGAGTAGTTTATTCTATATAGGTACTACCGCTTAGAACTTATTATTACTACCTATAGATAGAGGTAACGGCCGCTACGCGGTTAAAACTTTACTCTAACGGCGGGCCCGTCGGCATTACGGGGGAAAGAGAAAGGTAGTTAGTTACTTAGTTAAGTGGGATAGGTATAGTGCGGAGCATAATAGCTAGATCTTAAAGAGAAATATCGATACCGCGCTTATCTATACTTTTAATTTATATTACTTATAGCTGTCCTCCGCTAACCCGTAATTAGATCTCTATTTTATTTATAGTAATAAGAATGTAGTTAATTTATTCCGTCTATTCTACTACTACTATTAAAAGGCGCGATAACTAAGGGGGATATTTAGTACTTTCTCTCGGGTAGCTTAATATATTACCCGTTTTACTTCTTAGGATCTCGCCCTAGCCCTTTTACCGCATGTCGGGTTAGGAAAAAAAAAAGAAACCGAATTATAACTACTAAGGAAATTAATAAGCCGCTTAGTCTATAGCACCGTAATCTATAAGATTTATATTAGAGAGCCTAGCTCTATAGTACCTAGGTTACTTCTCCGAGCCCGCTTCTTATAATATATACCGAATTCCTCTCCACTAGAGGGACTTAAAGAGGCTAAGAGGCTTCTACTTAGGCGTATAACTTTCCTTCTAAGCACCTTTATCTAATAATTCTTAGGTATACTATAGTCTAACCGGAAATGCTTCTATACTAGAGTTAGAAAAAAGTCTTTTAGAAGCCTATAACTAATCTTCTTATCTTATTTTTAAGTGTTTAGACTTTATTCTTCCAATAACTAATCTTAAAATCTTTCCGCTAAAGAAGACTAGAGTATTACGAGTAGCTCTAAGCCTATCTATTAGAGACGGTAATCTACCGCTAAAGCTCTTTCTCTAGGGTAATTAATCGATAATCTCGCTCCTCGAGGGCCTCTATTATTAGCTAGAGGTTTTATCTTTCGAAGTAAAATAGCTAAGTTAAACTATCGAGATCTCTAGTATTAGTACTACTAATACGATAATCGGGCGATAAAGTAAAGTTCGCTACTACCGCTCTATAGATACTAGCCGCGGTTATAGTAGAGCTAAGTAAGGGTATTAGGCTAGCCTCGGTCGTAGACGATAAAGAAGACTAATTATATACCGAACCGTTCCGGGGCAGGTCTAGGAGATATAGGTGCGTAGAAATAACTATAGTATTCTAGTAGGAAGCTATTTTTAAATATAATTCTAGAGTAGTGCGGACGCCTTTCTTAGCTCGAAGGATACTTACCTTTATACACCCTTCGAGCTAAAAATAAGACGCGTGACTTAAGGGCGCGAGCGATAGGAGTAATTATAAATCTAGGAATCTACCGTAACTTATTATACTTTCTTATTATAGGCCCTTACCGGGGGGTTAGACTATTAGGTCTTCGACGCGCGCGCTAAGTAGGGACTAAAAATCCGCCTCCTATCTTTATAACTTACGGACTACTATCTTTATAACTTACGGACTATATCCTCCGTTCTTACCAATATATAGTCTAAAAACTAAATAATCCGAGAGAAAAATTATTAAACTAATATTAACGAAAGATGCTCCTCGAGGAGGCATTTAATAGGCACCTAAGGCTATAAGCGCTATTCGTTCTAATATACGGTGCGCTTATACTACGGAAATCTTAGACCGACGTAAGCTTAGTAAGTAGAGACGGCGCTATCCGCGTACTACCTAGTATTAATACCGCAGCAGAACTCGATCCCGACTAGAGGTATATTACGAAGCCGTATTCGAAAGTCTACTTAAAGCCTTTCGAGCTTATAAGAAAGTCCTCGTTAGTTAATCTACCTCTAGCTCTACTATAAGCGCATATAAGGCTAAGTAAGAAGAGGCCTCTTCTAAGCCCTTTACCTATAGGCTCCTCTAAATTCTCTAATACTTTCGATAAGTCTATACCGCTTCCTAGGCCTTTAGCTCTACCCCCGGCGTATCTAGAGACCAGCAAGGCCGTCGTTTAAAGGTTATTACTAGATAGAGTATCCTATATAACTATAGCTTTATCCTCTAGCTATAGTAATATGCTTAAGCCTTATAATATATATATTTATACTTAGGATGGCTCGCCCTAGCATCGGTTAAGGCCGCTAGGTACTTTAGTATAAGAGGCTTCTAAAATAACTATCTACGTCGACGAGGATAAGCCTTAAAAGATAGCGATAGTAAAAAGGTCGAATAGGTCTACTAGCTTAAAAGAAGTAGCCACGCTTAAAAGACTCTCGTACTCGAATATTATCGAGCTACTTAACGTTTTTATAGATAACTAAGAGGTATACCTCGAGCTTAATTACTACCGCTTTACGCTTAAAGAGGTTATAAACGTATATATTAAATTTAGAGAGCTATAAATACGTATTATCGTATACTCGGTACCGTATAAAAATCCCTAGAGGTTAATATAATACTAATACGACTAGCTTTTTACTACGGTTACTTATCTTAGTATATATCGACTCGTATACGGAAATATTAATCTACACTTAGCGAGGGTCTATAGACGGAGTATAACTATTAAGCTAGATGCGGGCCTCGCTCTAAGAAAAAGAAAAAGAGGGAAAATCGACGAGAAGCTAATCTATCGTAGCTAACTTTAATACCGCGAGCGTATTCTATAGTAAACCGCTAAATACGGACTTAGAATAAATTAGACTTCTACTTCTATAGTATATAGATTTACTAAACGCGTAGCGGTATACTAACGTTAGATACGTCCGCTAATAGAGGTCGATCTATAAGATCTTCGGCTTAATAGAATCTAAACTCTAGAGCGGAGCTAAATAGCTAATAGATTTTTTAGATAATCTCTTTAGCGAGAGTAAGAGCGCTAATACTAAATTAGAGAAACCGATAGACCCGTCCTTAGTTACTACCGATATTAGCGCTAATTAAATTATATAAGCATCCTTATATCCGGGGAGATATACCGCCTAGGCTACTCCTACCGTTTTTAGAGCTAGCCGCCCTAGAATCCTTCGTATTATAGACGTAGAAGGCGTAATAAACGTATATTTAGTCTACTAATAGAGATAGTATTATAGCCGCTCGGCTCTAAAGGTCCCCGAAAGCACTTATACTTTATAACGCATATCTAGCGCCTATATAAGTAACTAGCGCTTAAGCCACTAAGCTAGATTCCGGCGGCTAGGCGGCTATATAACTAGAATTCGGAAACCCGTATACGCCCCGCTATTTATTAAATTACCGTATTACGACCGTAAGGCTTCGGGTCGGCCTTCCCGAAAGGCCGAACGGGAGCTAGAAGTATATAAGTATTTCCTCGACGGATTAAGGTATAGGTAATCTTAACAGCCTCTACTTACTCTTATTAGATTAAATACTATACTTATTTAGTATAAATTCTAGAGCCTATACTAGTGCTCTAGATATAGAGCTACTCTTAGATACCGACTCGAGTAGCTTTATTCCCTAGTCGCCCTCTAATAAGTTCTTTAGATAGGAATTTAATACTACTACTTTCTTTACCCCTAACGAGTTCCTAAGGTTCTATAACGCACTATTCTTAGATACCGGTTGCTCCGAGACTAAGCTAGAGGGCTAGAGCGAGGATAGCTCGATACGCCCGACTCTAAGTACTATCCCCTTTTCGGATAAAGAGCCCGCTAATAATTATAGTACTCTAAATAAAGTTAAAAGGTAAGTAAGTTAATGCGAAGCCGCTCGAGAAACTAAGCTAACCGGGGATAGCGAGCTAATAAGGGTAACCGAAGAGCTACGGCTTCTACGTTAGAAAATAGATAGTATAAGGAATTAGCTCGAGGAGGTCTCGAAGTAGAATAAGGCTACTAGTAATCTACTCGCCTTTTAAGGAGTCGGCTAATAGTCGCCTCGGCCTACCTATTTATAGCCTAGATATATCTACTAGTACGAGGCCGATACCGCACTTACGACTTAGCCGATAGAGATTAGGGGCTAGTAGAGAGATAACTAAGGCGTAGGAATAAGGCTAGACTCTCTAGTACTATAGGGGAGGAAACTATAGGAAATAAGGTGGATAGTTATACGGTATAGTTAATAACGAATAGAGGATACGGTCGGTATATAGTCGAGGCGACGGAATAAGGTTATACCTTTAGACGAGCGGGGGTTATACCCTTTAGTAAGAGTTTAATAGGAATATTACGTAGATCGATAAGCTATTAATAAAGATTGCCAACCGTGCACTAGCAGCTAAATCTTTTAGGTAATAGCGCGACCTACTTATACGGCGTAGATATTATACTTTTTAGCCCTATACTAAGTAACCCTAGTTAGCGGAAGGATTCCCCGGTCTTCCGCGGTAAAGGCGCTTATTTATAAGCGAAGCAGCCGTAATAGGCTAGCCTTAAGTATAGCAGCCGGAGTCTCCGGTTATATATAATAGGGTATATAGCCGGCGTGTAGGTTACTTAATACGTATAAGCTATTATATACTATAGATACGACGGTTTAGAGGCTTTTACAATACTATAAGCAACGATAACGAGAAAGGCTAAGGTCGCTTATAGAAATATATACCCTAGACTATCTAGATATTCTAATTTATAATCGTAGCGAAGCTAAGAACGATACGTTCTATTTCGTCGGGTTATAGATAGTATATACGAGGGTATTAAACGGTTCCTAGCGGACTATAGCACGGACGGCTAGCTACCTCTACTATTCTTTAGCGACGTTATCGGGCTTTTAGAACTACGCGTTTCTATAAGTATAGTTTTATACTATCTCTTAGAATAGACTGGCTTTAAGATAAACGGTAATAAAGTAAATAGAATATAGAAACTAATTCTTTTCGCGGATGTCTTAATATTTCCGGCCAACGGGCTTATATATAGGTAATAGTATTTATAATCTAGAATAGCGCTTAACAAAACGGAATCGGTATTATATAGATAGATATTAAGCTAGGCTTATATATATTTATATTAAATCTCTAATAACTCTTATATTAGCTAGTCTAGCTATTCCGGACTGGTTTCTTAAGGCTATATAGTCTATTAATCGTTATATATAAATCTTAGCGTAGCATTTCTCTACGGTAAAGAATTTAGTATACTTTATCCTCTATAGTACTACTCTAATAATAACTTATATCGTAATATGCTTTATTATACTCCTACTTCTCTAGTATTATAGTAAGATTAGTTTTATATAGTCGATTAATTTTTCGTGCCGATAGAGAAGTAATAGTATATATAACCGTATTAGAAAGCGAGGAAACCGATTATAGCTTCGGTGGCAATATATAGAATAAGTAAACTAGTCGCTTATTATTTTCCGGAACTAGTGTTATTTTAGTAAAGTAGTTTTTTAGGAGGTCGTCGAGCCTTCGGAGCGTTTTTTTAAGCGTATACGCGGTAGCTTAAATCCGGAAACTAGTAGAGAATTTAGTATCGTCCTTAATTTTAGCCGTAATACTTTAAGATGGGATCGTAAATACTAGAGCATCTCGCTTCCTTAATTTAATAATATAGGGAAATATTATTCTTATCTTTATTATTCGCAGCCTATGGGACCGCGTCTATATAAATATATATATACTAAGGCTTTTCTACACGGGCCGTTTATTTATATCTAGCCCGTTACGTTCTAGGCGGCCGATAATAGGCATCGGTAAACTTTTAGCGGTAGGCGGGAAGTAGATCGCTAATAAGCGGTATAATACGCAAATTTAGATATATAAATTAGGCCTATCTAATCCTTAACGTATTAAATCCCTAGACTAGTTACTAAAAGTAATTAAAAATGCTCTTTAGTATTCTTATTATACTTACTACCGATCTTACGGCTACTTAGATAATCCCTTTCGATAGACTACTACTATATATAATATTACTAGTACCGAGGGTTAAGGCTAGAGTAAACCTAACGTTTTAGTAAGTATACCTAACACTATTAAGTATTACTTTTACTAATATATCTTAGACTATTAAACGATCGGAACGTTAGCTACGAGGCAACTATTAGTTTCTAAAATAGTAGCTTTCTACCCTTTTCCGTACTTATAACGCCTAGGGACTGCGCCGGGAGTTAGTTAGTTAGAATTAATCTACCGGAGAGTATCCTAAATAGCATTATTATAATTTAATAGTATAATATATAATCTATATATAGATAATAAAAACTAAGAAAGCTACTAGGGAGTATATAGGGGTAGCGACTTTATCTTACGTACTTATAAATGTAACCGATAGGAGGGGAGATATATACTAATACTAGTTTAACGTCGACGATATTAATACGAGTATTAAGTATATTAGGGAGCTATCTAGGTTATTCTAGCTTTAAAAATATAGGATATTTAATAGAACTATTATAATATAAGACAGATTTACATTCTTAGTTATTTACTAGTACGTATTTAACTAAACGCCTCTCCGTAGCTTTACTATATATATATTCTATTATACCCTCGTCTTCTTTAAGCCCTGCTTAAATATACTAAAAAACTATAGCTAGATTGCCGCTAATAAGTAACCTTTTACGTACTAACTATATTATATTAGCCCCTATACTTTAAAGCTAATCTTAGAAAGTTACCTACCTTTATAATAATAGAGCTAGTAATAATAGTTAAGCCCCGACCGATTCGCACCCCGGTATAGATAATTACTCTAGCCTCGATGCAAACCCTATCTTTAATCTAGATTTCCGGTCTATAGAAGAGAGTACGGTAGCTATCGTAGTTATTTAAGTTAGGCGAGCTTTTCTTATAATAAAGAGTTACTCGTAGGCCGATAGAATATTTCGCGCCGATAGAGATAATAGATAGATCTTCTATAATATAATTTAGGCTAATATAGGTATCGTCGCCGATTATAATATTATATCCGTACTCGTAACGGAAAGAAGCTTCGATTTTAACGTTTATATCGATACTCCCTATTAGCTTCTTTATAAGTTACTTTCGGCTCTTAGAGATGGGACTACCGGTATTAAAGCTTAAGATTATTACGCGGTACTTATTTCTATCGTATATTAATTCCGGGTCCGATTAATCGTATATTTAACCTTTTATTATTCTAACTTTATTTAAGGAGTATTTCTAGGAGGAGGTATACGGGATAGGGCCTATAGGAGGGCTATATAGTAGCTTTTAAAGCTATAGCTAAGTAGACGAGTTATACTAACTCGGAAATAGAAGCTAAGGGCGAGGTCTAAGAGGTACTTCGTACCTAGCGATAGGACGAGTTTAGAACGATATATTTTTCTTAGCGGCTTCGGTCTAAGTATTAACTCGAGGTCGGTTATTATCTTAGCTTTAGCTTTACTACGATATATACCGTAGCTCCTAATATTTATAGTTTCCGTTTCCGTCGTTAACTTTAGAAGCTAGATCGTAAGACTTAATCTACCGATTCTCTTAATATTTAGAAGACTATAACTACTACGGTAACTCGTAAACGGGCTAGCCCTATATATTTAGTGCGGGAGCCTGCGTATAGTCGAATACTAGGCTAGGTTTACTACTTAGGTTTAGAACTATTCTTAGTAGGATACTTAGATATACTAGAAGCTTACTTTACGTTATATATTACGGGAAGTACGGCCCGTTAATATAAAGAATAGAGAGCGCTTAGTAACCCTTCGCTCGCCTCGTCTATTAAAATACCTATTAGTTAAATATCTATAGTAGAGACCGGCTTATGCGGACCTTAGATAGATAAATTAATACTATTAGTTTTTAGTTAGTTAGCTTAGTATCTTACGGTATAGGCTGGCTATATTCTTACCTTTTCGCCTCTTAGGAGAGTCGGTTGTCTTTTATATTAGGATTTATAAACGAATACTTTCGTAGGACCCTAAGAGGCTAGTCGTATATAAATCTATAAGATATACATTCTCTACCTAGTAATTGCTAAGAACCGTATCTAAAATAGCATTTATAATATATACTTATACGAAGGTTTTATCTCGTTATACTTCTTCTTCCGATATCGATACGAAAGATAGCCTAATTTAGATCGTAGAGCTTCCTAAAAAGAGGGAAAGAGAGAAAGGTAAGTAAAGCCCTCGTACGTTAATAGCTTTTCTTCTATACCTTCTATCTAGTCCGCCTAGGTGGTGGCAAACTATCTATATCGAACGAGGTACTATCGATAGAGCTCGCCGGAATTCGCCGGCTAGTAGATATATTAGCGCGCTTAATTAAGATCTTTAAGGTCTAGAGACGCCTAGAATAGATTCTTAGATTGCGTCTACTATGCCGTTATATCTTAAATATTACGCCCGCCTATTACTATTTACTGTCTTAGGCTAGTACGGCGTGGTAATAGTACGGAAAGTAGGCCGTTCCTTTCCCCACCCGCGTTAGCCGGAAGGAATAGCCTATTAGGTAAGTATAGTAATATAATATAATCTAATAGGCGCTTAAGGCTCTATTTTTAGTTATAAATAGCCGACGCTCTTGCGGTTACACTTATACGTCGTATAGGAAACTATATTACTTTTAATACTAACTTAAAATTATATAAAAAGCTATCTACTATCGTAATCTATCTAAACCGAGACCCGCTACTTAGTTAATCGGCTTAATATCGTCTTACCCGGTTAGAAGGAGCTCGTAAATAGTAAGATATCTTTACCTAAAGCTACTAGGGCCTTTCTTACTACGGCCTTAAAACTCGGCGGACTATAGACTATAAAGTTAGTAGAGAATAAAAGATAAGGGATATACTTACGGAAAACTACTATATTCCCAGCCTCTATATTATATTCGAAATTAATAAATATGGCCAGTTATATTTTATCGTATTATAAAATTATTTCCTCTAAACTACCGTCCTTATTCTTCTTTAATACTATCTAGTTATTCTCTCCGAGCGTATATAGTGTTATAATTCTTCGTTAATCTTGCTTAAATACCTCTTTAAGGTTATCTCGCGCCTACGACTAGGAGTATCGCGTTTAGAGGAGCTAGTAAATCGTAATTCTACGAGCACGAGCCCGTTTTTCGTTATATACTTCTATAAGGTGTTTAATATAGAGTAGTTAAGCTATAATCCTGATTCCGCTTATAAGAAAAAGAACTTTGTTAAACTAATTAAGAGGTAGTATTTTACCGTAAGGGCTATCGACGAGGACGGAGAAGCCTATTTTCTCGAATTAATAGATCTTTCGGGTAAAGCCTCTCGCCACTTCGAGGTATAGATTAATAGAGTGTTTTAAATAATTAGACTATTATAAAGTAATACCGCCTTTAGCGGACGTAATCTAGAGATTCTCTAGGCTAAGCGTGCTAAGTTATTCGGGTAACGGCTGCTAACTAATATAGAAGGGGTGGGCCTTAAGGTAACCGAGGCTAAACGGACGAGTTTAAGGTGCTATAATATAAACGTATTAGCCGGGAAGAACACGGAATGCCTTTAGTAAGAATATTCGAACCTAAAGGTATTCTAGTTAATACGACTTAATTTTAGTAAAATTAGAAGCCGCTATCCCACCGTTCCTTCGTAGAAAGAAGATAAGCTAAAGCACCTTTTAGAGCGACTATAGAGCTAAAGACACTCTAACGGTAACGTAGAAGAGATAGCTACGAGATTTTATATATACCTATAAGAGTATAAGAAGAGCGGGCGCCACGTAAGTATACGAAAATAGAAATAACTCGTAGGCCCTTCTTCGTATAAAAACGAAGAATAAGGCAGTAATACCGGCGAGTATTAAAAGTAGCTAAAGCTCGGTTAGAATAGGAATATATATATAGAAGCTTTACTAACCGCGATTCTAATACTATCGAGTTTATCGATATTATCGATGCTACGAATCGTTCTATAAGCTAGCCCGTAAGCTAGATAGACGCGACTAACCTAGCGATAGATAAAATAATAAGTGCTTAAGTCTATCTCTAAACTATAATTAGCGATATAGCTAGTCCGTCTACCTAGATAAAGAGGCACTAGGTTTACGAGGAAGAGCTTTTCGAGGCGTATTATTAATTCTAATCGGGATAAGACTTCTATAAGCGTATAGTATAAATTCACTCCTACGTAGGCGAGTAAGGCGAGTATAGCTAGAATAGTATAGTTAGAGCTCCTAGATCTTCTACTAAATATAATAGAATATAAGAGCCACTTTCTAAGTAAAAGCTAGAGAACGTATACGAACCGGAGTTTTAAAAAACGATATGCCTAAAGTAAGACGATAGCCCCGAAGAGGCTGCCGAAGATAATAGTATAAGCGATATAGACCTATATAACTACCCCTCGTTATAAAAGACTAGCGCGCGACTCTTATTATATAATATAGCGCCGCACCTAGTATGGTAAAGTCCCGGATACCGGTAATACGGAAGTACTATTACGGACTATTAGCAACCTAGACGCGGGGATTAAACGTCCGGCTTTCTACTCGATTCCGCGCTCTACGGACGTTATACCTATTAAGTACTAACTATTACTTAAAGAATCGTCGCTTTCTCTATGCTATGCCTCCGGATAACGCCGAGATACGCTAGGCTATGCTATACGCTAATCGGCGCCTATACCGCACGCCCGTAGATTAAAATACGCGCGCGGATATAAATACGCCGAACTTTAGGTAAATATGGTCGATATCGAAAATTCTAGGCTCTTTTATCGGTACGCGTATATATTAATTCCTAAATCGGCTACGAATCTTTTAACGTAATATATATCTAATATAGATTCTACTCTTACTACATCGCTAGCCTTCTTAAACGGAGGAGGTATAGCGCTACCTCCGGTGCTTACGCGGAAACCACTTAAGGATTCGAGACCTTCTACTAGAGAAAGTCGAGCTCGAGAGAAAGATATTAGCTCTCCGGTACTCGGAAAGAAAGACACGATAAGATCTACACAGCGTACGAGAGTCGGAAAAAGAGACCCTAATATACCTATATAAGGCGAAGGTGTTAGTAAGAGAGACGCTATCCGACTTAGACTAGATAAGGTGCGAGGTAGATCGCTATAAAGAACTATTATCCGATTCTCTTAGGCTACTAGAGTGTCTAAGAAGTTAGAGATATCTCGTATAAGAAAACGATAAGCTAAAGGATAAGGTGCGGCAGCTATAGTAAAGTTTAGATATATAGAAGATGCACTATAAGAGCTAGATCGCTTTACTATTAAGTATATATTTATTCTCTAATTCTAGACCTATAGGGAGCTAATATAATTATTTCCAGCCGAAGCTATAAGCGAGTTCTCGTTATACCTATCCGTTCGTTCGTCCTAAAGGGGGGGGAAAGGGGGAAGAGCGAGGGTATAGAATAGCCAATCGAACTCTAAAAAAGGATCGGGCCTATATATAACACTAATTTTAAAGTACGACTTATCGTAATCGGTGCCGTTTTCGTTAGTTAAGAGACCTTATTATTCTATCTAGTCGTTAAGCTTAGTTAGATAGTTTTAAGAAGGTTCTCCTAGCTTTACCACTCGTTAGACTTAAGTAATCGAGCTTAGAGGATATATAAATATATTCTAAGTCTCTTCCGCTATTACGGCCGACACTATTTATAGTAGAGAGATCCGACGGATTCTAATAGCATATAATATCTCGGTATAGTCGCTTATATTTCGTTCTTAGCCCTCGTACTAAGCGTTCCGGCCTTCCATCCCGAAGCCTACTATTAAACTAGGCGGCTTTTTCGGGCCAGAATCCGGGCTTCCTACCTAGTAGGAGTACTAGAGCGATCTCTTTATTCGTATAGTAATCGTCTCTAGCTATACGGCGCGAGTCGATAGAGTTTTCGTAGAAATTAGATATAGGAGCAAGTAAAGAGATAATTTATAAAAGATAACTATATATAGTCTCTAGCAACCGGCTGTAGCGGCGGATAGGTTAATATAGGTATACGTCTAGAGTATATCCGGAGCACGTCCGGAGCACGCAACTAATAGTAGCCTAGCGCGGGAATTAGCTATAATTATACTATTAGCGGCGTAATAAGAATAGAGTATCTATTATTACCGCTCGTTATTACCTTAGCCGCTCGGACTTCGCGAGACTATGCTATATAAAGACTATTTAAATACGGTAAAGAATAACTAGACTATCGGGTAGTAGCGTATAGGAATCGGGCCGTAACCGCTAGGTAATTAGCAAGCAACCGTAAACGCGCGGTATACGAGCGAGTCGCTTAGTCTAAAAATAACGGGAAAAGTAGGCTTATACTAGGCTAGAGGTTGGTCCTTATACTAGGGCTACGGTATAGCATCCCGGAAGGTGGCCGTAAGTAGGTTATAATAAGTACCTATACTTGCGACGTCTAGGAAGCTAGTAGATAAGCTAGTTTATCTTCGATATTATTCTCGTTATTATCTACGTCTCTCCCCACTATCCCGCTAATACGTTATTTAATATATATAGCGATAGTAACGAGCGTCGTGCGTTCTAAAGAAGAAAGTAGTCGTTCTTTAGGAAAGGGTTTAAATTTTAGAAGAAGTTCTAGGCTAAAGTATATATCGTAATCGAGCGTTACGGTTCGTACTACGTCTATAGATATTTTTAGCGTTATTCTAATTGGCCGCCGCACTACGATACTACTATACGTTACCCTATATCCTACGCTAGACGACGCTAAGGCTATCTAGGAAATTCGAAGAGCCCCTACGATATTCCCGGCGGATTTCTAAACCGTTAAGGACGCTAGTAGCTGGCGCGGGCCGGTCTTATTAAATACGGAGAATAACGTACTAACGCGCGCTTTATCCTACGATAACCTGGCCCCGGTTAGCCGCCCGATAGAGGATAACGAGGTATATTAATAAGGCTTAGAGGGCCGGACGGATTGGCACTCGTCGCCTTCGTATCCCCGCGAGAATCTAAGTGCGTAGGGCCCAACGTACCCTAACTATTTAAAAGCGGTCCCTAGCCCGGCTAAATTACGAGATATACCTATTCTAGGTGCTAATACGATAGATAATCGTTATAACTACCTCGCTAGTGGTAATAGTAGGCGATAGGGCTTAGGCGGGATAAGATATTAAGGAGCTTATAATAGCCTCGTTATCTATCCCCCTTCTTACGCTCCCGTATCCTTAAGCCAAGCATATAGTTTAGTAAATAATCGAGTCTAAGTTAAATACTATAGTTATTCTCGTCCGGCGGGTTAATTCTTCTCTAACGAAACTAATAGTTACCGGGAATTAGGTGCCGCGAATTCGCGCCGTAACGAGCCTAACGCGGCCGTTAAAAGATCTAAGTAAAGTAATATAGACGTCGATCGTGCTTTTAAGACCGAGAAAGTATATTTACGTAGCCGTTACCGTCTACTTTCTTATTCTACCTCGTATCTAGGTGGCCGGCCCCCTTTCGTAAACGAATACCCGCTATAGCCACCTATCGCCCGTAGCTATACCGGTGCCTACACTCTAGTAGCCGGTAGGATATATATCCTTAGTAACTACGAGGGAAATTCTTATAGAAGGGACGGTAGAGGGTTATCTTCTAATTAGACCTCTTATAGATTATCTAGCTTAGATAGGGTAGTTTACGGGTTAAGCCCTAGTCCTAATCGGCGTTTATCTCCGTATTCCTATAGTATTATACTAAGAGCTCCTTCTATACGTAACTTTTAGAGGTTCTAATTACTTATATTTATAGACCCAATTTTATAAATAGTAATTTAATAAGATTATACTAAGCTTAGTTCCTAATAATACTAAATAATTTTATTATTCCTTTCGTTCTACTTCCACGGACTTATATAATGTGTTTAGAATTTTACGTTGTTTAAAATCCCGTTCGGGTATCTCGTTCTCTTTACTCTCGTCGGCTTCTTCGATCTCTATTATCTCCCGTTATACTTATTACCGTTCCGTAACTCTCTTAAGTATTACTACTCGCCTCTTCCCGTTACGCTCTCTAAGCTAGTTCCTAGTAACTTATATACTAGTATCTCCCTCGGCCTCGTAGGACCTACTCGTTAAGGCAGCTAGTACCACCGACTTAGGTTCTAAAGTAAACCTAATACCCTACTCGATATATTACATAACGTAACCTAGAGTTATCTAATAGGACTTAAGTATTATTTTATCTTAGAAGACTATAATCTACTTCTTATCTTATTCCGTAACGTCTACTCTATCGATAAGTCTAATTTCCGTAACGGTCTATATAATAGTATCTATTATAGGCCCCGCGTCTTTCCGTGGTACTGGAACTACGAATTCCGCATACTATATACGTATTAAGAAAAAGGCCGAATATATCTACTAATCTACCTCGGGTTGCGGAAAATTATCTATTCCTAGTTGGAATAGTCTTATAATGCCGGCGTGAATTAGGCTCGGCTAAATTTCTTACTACGACTATTCTCCGAGTTATAAACCCCGTCTTCTACTCTATCTATAACCGGGAGAGTCTCTATCCTTCGAAATAAGACTGTTTTAGATATTATAAAGCTCCTATTATAGTCTCTTTACCTCCTCTTTAGCTTGCTCTATGCTAGTTCTTGCTTATATAGCCTACGTTTCTAGCTCTTATTTCTAGAGTATAAGTATATTAATATCTTCTTTAGATTTTAACTTGCTTTCTTTAAGCTCCGACACCGCTTAGTTATATATAGTTTTTAGTTCGGCTATAGTGCTACTAGCCTTCGTCTTTATAACTAGGAGTCTCTAGCTTTAAACTATACTACGAGTATATAAGTCTTTCCGGTATTTTATCGCGTAATCTAGTCTCTAGTTTATATCTTATAGTTTATCCGTCTATCTCTTAATATCCTGCGTTTTTCTATTTAATATAAGTCTAAGATATCTAATCTCTTATTTTTCTATATATAAAGATATTTCTGTTTTGCCTTACGTTTTCGATAAGGAGTTTATTTATACTTATAAGCTTTTTATTATATAGTTAGCACTTTTAAGATTATATTCGCGACCCGGAGAACCCGGATATTAATTAAAAACGGGTGTAGAGCCATCGCTATCTATAAGAGAGCTAGAAACTACCTCCGGATTTTATATTCCTTATTTATTAGATAGCTTATTAGTCGTAAGCCTATTATTTACGAGCTTTAGGCTGTTAATCTTCTATTCTAACTAGACTCTCCCGCTCTAAAGCCCTTATACTAGGAACTCTAGGTTTTTATATTAGGTTTAGAGCCCGTCCCGCTCTTACCTTTCTAAATAAAGGTCTTTTTAGAGCTACTCGATCTAGAAGTTAGCCTCCGTTATATTACTTACTAGAATACTAGATTTTGTGGCTTCGCCTATAGTAATATCCTCGTATCCGCCCTCGCCGTATTCTTTATCTATATCGTCTAACTACTATATTCGAAAGTAAGCTCTATAGTTCGTCCGGTATACGACATAACGTACCTTTCGGTATTTATTACCGAGAAAGCTTAAGAAAATATCTCTCTTTACGAAAAATAGGCTAATTTTAGCCCCGTATAAAACGTTCGTTTTATATATTAGTAGTATAAAGAGAGAATTAGAATCTTCTACGTAATCGTCCTTAAAAGGCCGATTATATCTTCTCTCTAAAGATAGATTCTATTCGCGTGTTAAATTCGATATCTTTACTCTAGAAGGGCCGTTATTAGCCCGTTTTAGAGTATATATAATCTTTCCTATTAGATTATTATTAGTAGAGAGATCTAGACGTATATTTTTTAATAACTACTCCGCGAGCGATCGATGCGGGTCCTATTAATTAAAGCTCTCTACTTATTTAGTCTAAAATCTAAGGTTTACGGCCAACTCCCTAAGATAATACTATAGTACCGGATTAGATTAGATTAACGGCTTTTCTTTTCCGGGTTCTTTGCGTGGCGCTATTTATATTATAGCGGGAAAGTGTCGTATATAGAAAGTCTAAAGCTACACGTACGCGAGCTAGAGCCCGGTTTTATCCTTATCTCTAGCCTTACCGGTCTTCCTTTTACCTTCGAAGTATTCTATAGAAAACCTACTTGGTTTAAAGTACGATCCGGAGAGGGCTTAAAAAATTATTCTTTTCTCCTTTAAGTTATATAGCTTCTTAAGAATAATACTATAGGGCTTAAGATACTTTAGATTTTCGAAGAAGCTTTTTAGGGAGGGTATTAATCCTAGAATAGTTAATAATGCCTAAAGTATACGGTCCCGTTCTAGTTAGTCCGAAACGGTTGGGAAGATTATACTAGACTTTATAAACGTCTATATAAGTTGCCTATCGTTCTCTAACGCGGATAGGGTAAGAAACTCTAGTTTCTCTACTATCGCCCGATTAATAACGTTAAATAGAATGCCTACGGCGTTAAGTACGACCTTCTAGGTTTATTTAATATATCGTAGGTATCGTAGTAGTTCCTTCTACGCATTAGCACCGGAAACCACCTATAAATATTACTATAAACCTCGTCGCATCTTAAAGTTAGGAGCCTATACAATATTCTAAGCTTAATAGAATACTAAAGACTAGGTATATCTACTAAGTCGTTAAAAGCCTTCGTAAATAAAGGATCTTTAAGAAGCTGCTTAAGATCCTTTTATTTTATAGATGTTAATCGAGCCTACTACTTTTTTTCGGCTTCGAAATCGCCTTTTCTATAATATGTCCGAATTTTCCGGAAAATTTCTCTATTAGAGTAAGGCTACTCGTTAATACTATTCTTAATTATTCTAACCGCTGTGGCTTATGGCAAGGTTTCTATAAAATATTAGATATAAAGATAGCGTTTACGTTAGTAATAGTTACCTCGACTATAGAGCCTTACTAGCTACTATCGATTATTCGGATTTAGAATATTCGAAGTAGTAAGAATGCGGTAAACACCTTATAGATAATCGATAGGGCCTAAGTCGATAAGCGGGTATTCTTTAAAGTCTAGCCGAAGATAATCGTTATCGTTACCGATCTTTACAAGCGACTAGTCGAGCCTACTAAGATTCTTTAGAGTAATAAGTATATCGATCTAGTGTTTACTCTCGGCACGCAGAATGCCCTCGCGGCGGAATATCGTCTATAGGCGTCCTACTACCTTCTTAGATATAGGCCGATACTGCTTCTTAAATAGTCTATACTCGAAATTTAGCGTCTATAGTGGCAATCGTGCCACTCTAACAAAGATAGGCGATAACTATAGGTTACGTAATTAGTCCGCTATCTTAGAGGTTTTATCTATGCCTATTTATATAAGACAAAATTCGATGGGGAGTGTATAATAAAGACGTGGCTGTAGCCGAAATACGTACTTAATAGGCTAGCTATATATCTAAGTATATACCCGTTAACTACTAGTATATAGCGTGCTACTACTATAGATACTAGAAGGGCGGTTCTAGTTTTCCGCCAGCGGCCTACCGCGGGCCGGATGCTAGAGATCGATATTTTAGTAGCTACCCCGGCTCGTTACCGACGAATAAAGTATAAGAAGCCGCGCCGTCCTCTAAACTCCTAGATTAGGTAACGATAACCGCGATAACTACGTATTCTTAGATTTCTTTATCTCTTATCGGCAATAACTGCTAGAGAGTTATAGAATAGACTAATACTTTAGCGTCTTTATCGCTATTCGACGCCTAGACGCCCGATTTTATCTACCTAATCGGCGGACTATTTAAGTCTAGATTATTACGCGAGCTTATCGCTCCTAATTAGTAATATATAGCCAATTCTCGGCACGGAGTATAGCTTTAGATAGAGCCTCGATCTCGTTAAGCCGATAGTCCCCGGGTCTATATCGACTACGAACTATACCGTAAGCAACCGCTATTTCTAGTAGAGCTCTAGTATTACGAAAATATAGGAACGGCTCTACGACGTTACTATAACATTCCTTAGGCCAAGTAGCGTAGGTACGCTAATATCGCCTATCTCTTCTATAATCGTATTCTTACGCTACTATTATCCGTCGTATACTATTTTACTTCGAATCTAGGCGGCCTACGCGGGGTCGGTAAAATATTCGTAAATATACTAATAGCGAACGTATCTAATAATCGTATTCGGCTAGATATACTACCTCGCGCTTTAGTTATTATCGACACCTTATCCTATATCTTCGACCTATAGACTGCGGAGTCGAGGCTTTATAAAGAGATTAAGGCGGCCCTAGTTAAAATAGAGTACGATTCTACTAACACGCTCCCTAAACTACTTTTATATTTCCGGGAAGTTCGAGTTCTTAGCCTTTATAAAGATTTAACCTCTAAAGTTTAGTCGAAGTCTCTTCGAAGGCGCCTTAACTCCGTATCGTCTTTAGTATATTCCGCTCGGCGTCTCTTATAGACCCTTTTCTCCGCGCCTTACTCTAGTGCCTTTCTCGGTATACTCGTCGAGAACTTCTATACTAGATAGGTCTAATTCGACTATATAAAGTCTTCGCGCGTAGTAGGTTTCTTAAGCTAGGACTTCTCGCTTTATCTCGAGGACCTACTTAAGAGTATACCGTCTAAGGCCTAGTTATAGTATACGGTTATACCGCTTATCGCCTCCGCTTTATTTCTCGCTAGCTACCCGCTAGGCTCTTATTATAAGTACTCGAGATTATTTATTTATTATAGCGCTAACGTCTAACCTAAGATTTTAAACTAAACACCGTTTTCTCCCGCCTCTACTTAGGCACTTGCAATATAGCTATAATAGAGTATAGTATATTTCTAGAAGTTAGATATAAGTTCGTTAGTACTATTAAATAGGAGTTCGTAAATATATTCCGTAGCTTTATCTCTAAGGGGAGAAATAGTGCGGTATATCTATACTAGGATACCTTAAAGATATTATATATATTTTTAGCCGACTTAAAGAGCTATAGATCCTATTTCTACTACCTTACGCGCATACTAGAGAAGGTAATTAGTTGCGGGCACGCTTTATATAACGTTTATATCTAGACTTTTAGTACTCCTTCTACGTCTAAGAAGAATATCTTTACCCTATATACTTATCCTCTTTATAGCTCTAGGAATAAAGATACGGTATTTACGTTTATTCCGCTAACGGTAGGTATTAGAATCCTTAGCCTAGACGGCGGAGGCGTACGTAGCGTTATAGAGCTTACGATTCTAAAGTAATTATACGACTAATTTTCCTACTTTCGCCTTTTTCTTTTAGAGTACTTCGACTATATTTACGGGATATCTACCGATAAGCCGCTCTTTACTAGCTTAATAGTTATCTAATATTTATAGGTAGACTAATCGTTCTCGACCTATTTCTTATATAATAGACGCTAGAGGAATACCTTAAGCGGTTTAAAAGACTGGCTACTAAAACTTTCGGATCTTTACCTAATAAGCTAAATTCTATTACGCGTCTACGAAAGGCCCTTATTTCCTACGTTAAAGATAGGAAATACGAATCTAATACTATCGAAGCCGCTTTTTAAATATTTACTAAGCGGCCTATCTAAATATTTAATCCCCTTAAGTCTAAGACTAAAGTTATAGTTACTACTATAATAGCTAAGGACGTATTAATATATCTATTTACTAACTATAATAGGCATCGACGACCTTTAAGTATCGGCTACTAAATAGTACGTATAAAAAAACTATAAGACGATATCTTAATTTACGAGGCGTAAGTACTCTTTCTTTACTAAGTTACTATATAACTAATATAGAACTAAACGTAGAGCTTCCTCTACTTCCGCTACTCTATAGTATATCTTACACTCCGTCGATAACTAATACTACTAATATATATATAAAGGTTTTTTAAGCCTAAGGTATTAAAAAATCTTAGTATCTTCTAAGATAGCGGCCTCTAGTATAATAATCTACTCGGCATTGCCTTATACGAATACCGCTTTATTTAGCTAGAAAGAGGGGAGCCAGACTTTACTTTATTAATTAGAACTAGAACGACGTTTAATAACACTCGTACGGTTTTTAAGCCTTAATCGCCCGTTTATAACCGTATAATATAACGCCTCTTTCGATCCTTTATAAGGAATATAGATGGCGAAAAAGTATAGCGAGACTTTATAAACACTATATTCGAAAGCTAGCGGCATCGATATTACCGCCTTAATATTAATCTTAGTGGCCTAGAGCCGGATATTAATAATATTTTATTAATAAAACGCTTACGTTAAATAGTAGAATAGTACGTTTAATATCTAACCGCAACTATCTCTATCTAAGAAGTAATATTTGCTTCTATATTCTATTTTAAGCTTAAAGATATCCCTATCTTTAAGGGCGACTTATATAGATATACCGGCGTTATATTTTATCGGATAAGTATATGTAAAGACGCTAGAGGCGTTCTATATAAGAGATTACTTTAGTCCCCCTACTATTTCCTAATCGAAGGTCGGCCGATACGATGCGTCGAATCTATTCCTAAGGGGGTTTCTTTATATAGGAAACGTATGGAGTTTCGAATAACTAGCCTAGATTATAAGGTCTCGATTACCCTCCGAGGACCGTTAGATACTTACTATATTAGTAGTTTACTAAAGAAGCTTACGATAGTAATATTCTATTAAAAACTCTATACGCTATTCGGTAGGATAAATTACGAATTATTCGGACGACGGTTGCCACCGTTACTAACGAAAAGAAAACGAGAAAGACTAGAATTAGGAGTATTCTTCTAAGTAGGTAGTAAGGCATCTATAACTATTATACGAGACCGAATAGAGGTACGTCTAAGTATACGAAGCGGCCTTCTCGAAGAGAAAAAAAAAAAGAATAGACGCTAATAATTAATAATAGTAGGGATACTCTCGCTAGTAGTAGTATAAATAGGATAAACGAAATTATTACGGAGTATATATAAATAAGAATCGAAATATATCTCCACCTTCCCTTTAAGCTATATATAACTCGGCATCTATTACTATCTTAAGTATAAGCTTTTCTACGTATACTACTATTATTTAGGTGCTTCTAATTAAAGGAAGAAGTAAAGAAAGATTTAAGTCTCTTAGCTTAGGACGCATCCGTAAAAGTACTTTACCTAGCCACGTGGCTAGATCTAATAGCAAATTTATAATCCTACGACTATTAGTAGAAATTTATAGAAGCTTAAATAGTTATCGTCTACTTACTCTTTTATTATAATCGGATCCGTGTATAAGATACCCTTAATAGAGGAGCCCTTAGGAAAGTATAGCTCCGGTACTTCTTTAGCCTTACCTAGGAAGAGAAGTAGGTACGCTATACTTAGCGATACCCTCGGTATTACGATATAAAGTACTCCTTTAGCTCCCTCGGCTTCTCTAGACTCTTTAGACTCTTTATAAAGACTAAGTACTCTATAAAGTATATATCCCTATCTAATATAGGCGTTTAAAGACTTACGAGTTTTCTCTCGATCGTAAGTATACCCGAGACTAATTAGCTCCTTAACGATACTTCTACGTAATAGATTCGTAGTATCTATATTCTCCCTAAAACCTACGGCCCTATACTCACGTTAAAGAGTATTTATAAAGGGTATTAGTCTCTCTTTCCGCCTTGCGCCGTTTCTTTCGTCTCGGCTAGTCTTAAGTCTCTTATTTAACTTCTTACGTTCTACCTCGTAGATAATAAAATAGTGGATATATACTAAAGCTCCGCTAATAACCTTCGTATACGTAATAAAGCCGGTTTAGTTACTTATATCTATAAATACTCTAGCGAGTCTTCTCTTAGAAGACTCCGGTTAAGCTACTTCGTTTATCTCGAAATATAGCCTTAGCTATCGTAGAGTAGTTCTAATATCCCCTAAAATCTTTAGATTAGTAATATCTACCGCAATTTATAGAACTCTAAAAGCTTTACTTAGAGGAGCTTTAGGAGGCCTCGATTACTAAATAGACCTAAGAGTATCGCAATTAAAGCGATAGGAAAAGAAGAAAAAGTTACGAAGAGTGCCTAAGAAGGCTTATTCGTCGATTTCCGGGTCCTCGTAGTTGCTCTCTATAGGGGGACTACGATAGTATATAGCACTTAAAGCCTCCTCTTCGACTTTTTTATCTAGGCGAACTTTTCTTTTGCCTAGTACCTCTATAGAATGGCTTAGCTAGTACGCATCTAGAATTTACTTATATATTACCTCTTTACTAATATATTAAGCCGAAGTAGAATTTTAAGCGATGCGATCTATTCCGATAGTTTCCGGATATATTTTTAGAACCGTAGAAGTAAGTCTATCTAGTGCGAGAGAGGACGGCTCGGAGTATCGCCGTTTAGAGGGTCGTAAAGGTGGTAGTAGTATAGCCTCTATAAATCTTATACGTCTAGCTTTCGGCTGCGTTACCACGCTCTAATAGATATTCTATTTATAATGCGGCCCGTTACGCGGGCCTACGCCGTCCGTTAACGGGGACCGTGGTAAATATTCTTATATAGAGAGCATATCCTTAGTAATTAGAAAAGATATATATCGAGTGCTATAGTAACGGTAGTCCTCTAGAGGCAATTAGGCTAGGTTAAGTATAAGATTAATAGCCTTAGCCCGGTTAGGGCCGAGGTTAAACCCGAAATAGTAGGTAAACGGGAGAGTTACCACTAGCTCGCCTGGCTACTACACTATAATAGAGAAGTCGAGGTTCTATATATCTAGCTAGCGGGGTAATATAAGTAGCGCGAGGTATCGAACGAATTATATATAGGTTCGGGTAGGCCGGAAAGTTTTCTTTAGCCTCTCTTCTAAGATAAACCTATAGCGTAGAGCTACGATAACCTATACTTTCGGATAACCGGTATAGAGGATATTCGTAGAATAAAGGCTAGCATCTTTAACGTATATACTAAAGGGGGAGACCGACTGGCTAATATAGGTATATAGCGTATAGATTTCTAAGATTTATTATTTGGTTTGCATTAACCTTAGGCCGTAGTTAAGAATTAGCTCGGGGAGGCTAAGTTTCTGCCTATTTCCTACGGCTTCGATATCTATAATTAGGTATAGTATAGTATCTAGCGACAGCTTACTACTAGGAAAGTCCTCGATTAGACTAGATAGCTACTTATATAGAGACTAGGCGCGTTAGTCGACTAGAAGATATAAAGTCGACGTTTTTCCTAGATACTCGGTACGATCTAAGGAAACCCTCTACGCCTCTAGAAACTAGGTTCTTATAGGCTTAGATAACTTAGCGTAGCGTAATAGCTTAAATATAGAGCTCTTAGACTAAGTAATACGTACTTCTTTCTCTCGTATAGCGTTGTCTTAAGGGGGAAGATCGGTAACCTTTACCCGTAGAAATCCGTAGATTATATCCGCCTCGGAAACATTACTACGAGCACGGAGTAATAGAAATTTAGACGGTAGATTTTAGACTAGGCTAACGTTCTAGTTTAAGATGCATTTACTAGTAGAGACTTATATAGATCCGTAATCGGAAGTAGGAAGAGCCGGGATAGTTATACTCTTCCGGCCCTACTTCGGTTTCCTATTCTTTAGCTTCGGTCGTAAGGCGAGGGCCTTCCTTACGGCTCTAAAGATAGTATTAGTAGATATAATAGTCTACTTCTACGATTTAGCTTCTTTTGTAGAGAGAGTTAAGCGATAGATTACTAGAGATATTAGACGCGAGGCTTTAAGGTCGAGTAGCTAAGCCTACGGTAGTTAGCCTAAACGCTAGAATAAGGCGGGGGAAAAGAACGTCTTACTTTAAGCCGCTTAGTATAATCTAAGTACCGCTAAACCTAGGGGTTTAGCGAACGCGATTTTATAATATACTAGTTTTCGGTATAATAATAAAGCTATCGTATTCGCGAGGGTGCGGAGAGACGGCGGATACGTCGCGCGACTCGCGCTTACCCTAATACGGTATATATATCTAGGGCCTATTTTTTAGCTATAGGTATATATACGTACTAGGGTAAGCGCGAGTCGCGTAACCGCCACTAATCGGTAGGTAGTAACCTAGTAACCGGCTTTAGCCTTTAGAGTTTCGGCAGCGCCGCCTATTTTTAGCCCCGTAGTACTTAGGCGTTGCCGCCACCCTTCTAGTCTATAGTAACTCCTTACCTCCGCAAATCTATAGTCGGTGCAACCACCTATTCTATAGACCGGCAGTATTTAAGCCGGGAAAGGCTTAGTTCTAACGTAATAGCCACTCTTATGGCGCTATTAGCCCACCTAGAGGGGAAATAGAGGTTCGGTATAGAGGGCGCTAACTTTATAGATGCTAACGATATAGTCCGGTAACGTATAGATAATCTTAAAATATATAACGAAGTATTATTAATCTTTACCGCATATTTCTCTTACTTACGAGACGCTAGGTCTTTAAAGTAAGAAAAGTAAGCCTTATCTAGTTTAAAGCGAATAAAACGTACCGAATAATAATTTCTACCTTCCTTATTCCTCTTAAAGCGCAACCCGGGTCTAAAATTACGGCGGCACTATTCGAGGTTAGCGATATTATATATATAATAGGAAACGTAGCGCTTATATCGCCGCTTAAACTTCTTTTATTATAGAATAATAACTAGCCCGGGTTAAACTACGGTAGGCTATAGTCGAACGCGTCGGGGTATATAAAGTCGGAAAGTATATCTATTAGGAATAGAACTATAGGCTCTTATAAATTCGTCTATACGTGCTTTACTCCGTAATCGTCTTACCGAGCGAGTAATATATAGTCCGGGATAATACTCTATAGGGCCGTAACGTCCGTATATTATATAGATCTAAGGCTATTTTTAACTACCTCCGGAAAACTTATTAGTCGGCTACTTTTATTTCGTTCGTAATAGTCTCTAAACTCGCTAGTTAAAGTACTAGCCGATTCTAGCTATATTACGCTTAGTTAGTTCTACTATACTCGGGCTACGGACGCCGTTAGCCTTTAAGGCTCTCGCATTGCTAGAGGTCTTTAGGGAACTAACTATAGTTTTTACCTTATAGCCTAGTACTTATATAGTCTTTTTCTCGATTATACCCTTCTACTAGATTATCCCTAGGTAATTTATATATTCGCTAAGCCCATCGTCTTCTCCGATCTATACGGAGTAAGTAATAGTATTAATAGACGGTTATAGTTATTTTATCTTTATACCCTGCGATGCAATAGTCGAACTAATACTCTTTCCCCTTAATAAGGTGGTATAACTCTACTTCCTCTATCTATAGATAGTATACTATATTAGAAACTTAGTCTTATAGAAGATCTAATGCCGTCTAGGCGAAGACGAATATTAACGAGACCGCCGTAGTGCCTACTTCTCTCTCGAATAAAAGTAATGTAGCGCCTTTTCTAAGTTAATTAGTATTCTCGTTTAGTCGCCGTATCGAGCGTGTCTTATAGTAGGCCCTTTTAGCCTAGTAATCTTTTACTAAGTCTCGAGCGGAAAGAAGCCTACGTATCTTACTTTCGTTCGTGGTCTGTCTATTCGCGGCGTGAAAATTAGTAATACGGATATCGATATCGATCGCCGTAATATAAATAGCGTCCCCTAGCGACTTTACTTCGAGGAAATTTATAATAGCGCTCCGGTTTTAGCGGATAGCGTCCTAGAATCTTCGTAAAGTTATTACCTTTAACGCTATCCTCTTTATTACTTACGGTCTAGATGCTCTTAAGCCTAGATATCCTACTCGAGTCTTATCGTTACGTCCTCTACTAGTTTTGCCACCGGGAGATCCTATTATTATAGCGGCTAGATATAGAGGAGCGGTAAGCTTATCGCCGAAGCCCGAATAGTTTCTTACCGGGTTAGAGGATCGTGCGATATAGGCTAATATACTACTACCGACTAGTAAGTCTATACTCTATAGAAAGAGGATTTAGATGCTAGAACGAATAGTAGCTAGAGGGTTAGAGAAAAGAAGAAGGTTAGAAAGATACGGAGAAGAGGACGGAAGCGCTATCCCTATCTTTATATAAGCGCCGCTTCCGGCTTCTACCACTAATTTAGATCGTACTATTTATAACTAACTAATTATTATAGAGACTAGATAAGGTCTTACTTTAATTATTATCTAACCACGTTAGATCTATCCTAAGAACTATAAAGAAAGTAGTATTAGAGGACGTAGAATCTAACCCGCTTAAAGCTTTCTCTTCTAGTTATTTACTAGCCTAAAATATCCTTTTAGTAACCCTTCCGCGACTTTCCCCGGCCTAGTACTATAGCTATAAGCTAGGGCAAAAGCCTTAGCTACTTTAATAAGAGGCGGTCCTCGTATTAATCTCTAATTAGCGCTATATACTTCTATAGAGGATTATCCTTAGGAACGAAGATATTCTATTCCCTCGTTTTATATCCTAACCCTACTCTAAGCGTGTACTTAAGAAGTTCGAAGTTTTTCGATACCTAAAATAATAGGTTATAGACAACTTAAAATAAGCGTAATAAGGTAGTTTATCTCTAGTACTTCCCTCTACGTATCTAAAGCTTTATTATCTTCTATAGTCTTCTCTATAGTCTTAGCTAGGTCCTTATAAGACTAAAGAAATAGCCCGATGCACTCGGTTAATATAAGGTGTAAGGTACGAATAGGGAGCTTAAGATAGGTATAAGAAGAGGGCTTATAATTAATAGACGAATCCTTAAGGGATTTAGCCTTCGCCCGTAGGCCGAAGGGCTTTTATATATAGCTAAGCGAGAGTTACGTAACTAGTACGTAACTTCTATAGGTCTCGTATACGAAGCGCATGCGAGACGCGGCTATAGATTCTTATACTACCCCCCCTACTATAGGGGTCGACTACGACCCCGTAAAGGATAAAAAACTCGAGGACCTTATATACCTTCTACGAGGAAAACCTTTCTTATTAGGAAGGGGAAAGCTCGCAGCTAGGGTCGTTAAGAAAATCCCTAGGCGCGAAAGCCGTGGCCTATATTCCTTAGAATATCCGCTTTTACCTATATTATAAGTAGGTGCGTGGAGCATGCTTAACGCGTACGACTATTATACGCGGGTCGGGTGTATAGCGCTATACGCTAGGGTAGTAGAAAAGTTTAGCTACTCTAGGCCGTTACGCGGCTTAGAGTATCCGAGAGTAGAACTCTATTAGGGGTTTAGTTCTACGTAGGGGAAGTAGTAATTACTTCCTACGTAATAGCGGTTATTCCGTCTTTTATCTTTTTAGGTTTCTAATCGCGAGTCTCGTGTGTGGCTTAAGCGTTTTAGAACTATTATTTACACGTTCCGGGTGCGTATAGTATACGCGGCGCGTACTTCCTCCCCGGTATTCCTTCGTAGTAATTATATTAGGCGTACCTACTTTTATAGAGTTTACTACTACTACTCGTAATTCTTAGTCTACGGCTAGGTTTAGTAGCTAGTATCGTTATACTTATATTTATTAGCTAGATAATAGGTTCTTGCCCCTTTACGAGTAGTGCTTAGGCGTTAGGTAGATATAGTTTCTCCTATTAGGCAGGCACGTTTCTACAAGGTCCGGGCCTATGCGTTTTATATATGCGTGCCGTAGGAGGAGCTAGTAAGGAGCCTCCGTATATTAGAATTCTCTTACGCGATCGTTTTCCGACTCTACGCTATACCTATTTTCTAATATAGCTTTATCTTTAACTTCCCCCCGCGGCTCTACCGCTCGTCCTTCGACGTCTCCTATCACTCTAGAAGCTAGTCCTATAGGTAGTATAGATAAGAAAGAGGAGGAGCTATCTCGTATAAGCTAGCTCAGTCTTAAATTAGCTTAAGATAAAGATAAAGGTAAGGCTCGGGCTCGCTATAAGCCGTTTAGTATACGGGACGTCTCTCGACGTCGTCTCGTTAGTGTCCGCGGCCTAGCTTCTTATTAGGAGCCGATTCCGCCTTATTATAAGGCCTTCTATAAACGTTATCTTTTATACTAGGCTTCCGCTTCTTAGATCGATAATAACGTAAAGGATATTATTAAGCAGGGCTATATACGTAAGATACCGCTCTCGAAGTACTAGAGGTATACTAGGGCGCGGCACGATTATACTTAGATAAGTTTTACCCTACGATTTATATACGCGTCGTATCTTTAGCTAACTCTTTTCGCCTATTTAGCCGCCTCTCGAGTTTTACCGCGCTATAAACGTGTTATCGTTTATACGCTAGTAGGCTATTCGTTATAACACTCCTAAGGAGTAGAATTTAGTCCGTGGCTACGCCTCTAAGTATTTTAACTACGTTAAGAACTTCCGCTAGCTCGAGAAGGCTCGCGTTAAGGACGCTAGCGGTCTTAAGAAGTATTTATACGCTTAGTAGGTCTCTCGCGACTACAACCTCTAACGTAAGTAGATAAGGGCTTCCTTAACCGTCCGCTTTTACTTTTACTAACCCTTAGTATAGCTTAGTATAGGCGGTATCGGTCTAATACTTCCTACGAACTAACGTGTCGACGTAGCTACCAAGAACCGCCTTCTACGTAGCTAGGATAACCTCTTTAAGGAGGATAGCCTCGACCCGAACCGCGATAAGTCCCTTAACGAGAGTAATAGCTAGAAGAGTATACGGTAGTACTAGTACGGGCCCTTAGTAAAGTAAGGAGTAGAGGGTAGGTAAAATTTAGTTTTAATATTTAGCGAGGTTTTAGGGTTCTTTACGAGTTAGGCTAGGCTTAGAGTTTTATACGAATTAGGTGCGCTTCTCGTACGCGGCGCTTACGCCTAGTAATAAAAATCTATTCTTCTTATATTATAGTTATTAACCCGAAAGTTTTCGTAAGTTAATCGGTCCTATAGAATTTCCTAACTACGAAAGAAACTACGGTTTTTATTCCGGGTGCCTTTCGGCGACGTGTCGATCTCGGCCGTAGTATAACGATATATTTAGTAGCTTTCGCCCTTTAACCCTAAATTCCGAAGACTAAGCTTTTACCGCTTCGTCTTATTTCTTAAGCCGGGAGGCCTTCCCCGCCCGCGTTTTATAGGTTTTTCGCCTACTTACGGTGGGTCCTCGCGTGCTCTTCGCACGCTCTTCGCACCCTTAGAGTTATTCCCCGGTAGGTCTTTTTAAGGTTTTTCGCCTCGTTACGAAGGTTCTCCGCGTACTCTTCGTACGCGTTTCGTACCCGGTAGGTTTATTCTCCTAGAATACCGTCGACGATATTCGTCGAGTAGTTTCTAGTAGTTCTCGAGTTCGTACTCGTACTTCTACTTATTATATTTATTTAGCTAGCCTAGCTATTTAATAAGGTATTACGAACCGCGGGGGCCGTTTTTATAGTTAACGACGGCCTTAATCTTCTATATATCCTCTAACTCTATAGCGGGCGGTTAAAAACCGGGCTTTACGGAGTATAGCTCTAGGAGGAATATATAGAAGATAGAATAGAGCCGCGCTATTAAGGCTAGTAGCTTAAGCTAGTAGGCGGAGTTTCTAATCTTCTTAATAATCTTAAAGGGACCGAGAAATCGGCCGTCTAGCTTCTTATAAGGTCGCTTCGTACGAATATTCTTCGTAGATAGTAGGACCTCGTCTCCTATTTTAAAGTAGCGATCTAGGCGGCCTTTATTATAGTACCGAGTCTAGAGCTACTATACGTATAGAATTACCTAGTATATACGTACGTATACGCTACGTATACGTTCGATATACGCTTTAGCTACGTCGGGCGCGAGAGTAATATCCTCGATATCTAAGGATACTACTGCGAGGCTTCTTATCTAGTTAGATCTAAGAATACCGTCTAACGTCTCGTTATTCGTGCCGTAGCTTAGGATATTAGGGGTGTATTCGGTAGTAGAGTGTAACTTATTATTATACGCGAATACTGCTTATAATAGTAGTTTAGCCTAATTAGATTACTTCTAGTTAGAGTATATCCTTAGATACGTCTTAATCTCTTAGTTTTAACGTTCTATTTACCCGTCCGTCTACGGATGGAATGCCGTGCTAAGGCGTCGTTTAATACCTAGTTTATAGTATAGAATAGACTAGTATTCGCTAATAAACACTAACCCCCTATCCGAGACGATAGAGTCCGGGACGATCGTTTATAAGAAGTATAGTTCGAGTAGGGCCGTAAGGTTTTTTACGTCGATCGTCTTACGTACCGGAAAGTAAAACACCTTCTTAGTAGCGCGGTCTACGACTACTAGAATAGAGTTATATAAGCCCCCATCGCGGCCCCTTAATTTAGGAAGGTCCGTAATAAAATCGAGAGAGAGATATTTCTACGGTTCTCGTTCTACCTCGACCGGCTATAGAAGGCTATAGGACTTATAGCGACGTATCTTATATCTCTAGTAGGCGTCGTATATATTAATATAGGCCTTAACTTTCTTATTTAGGCCGGGCCACTCGTACTTACGTACGATTACTTTATATATACGTTTAAAGCTATAGTGTCCGCCCGTAGGGTCGTTATAGTTGCGCCTAATAATCTCGTCCCGTAGAGGGGTGCTATAAGGGACGTAGACCTTTATATAGCGGCGTAGGAGGCTATTTTAGTCGAAGGACTAACCCTTAGCCGTAAGTTCCTCTAGGGTTTAAGTTCGGCGCTAGACGACGGTATCGTCTTCCCGCTAGACCTTCTTAATAAATAAGAATAGTAATCTTAGAGGTTTCTCTATAGCTGGTTTTTCGTTAAGTGCAGCTACTACTATTACTTAACGTAGTACGAAGCTCCGGGCTTCTTTTATATCGGCGAGGGCTTACGCTAGCCGTAAGCTTTCCTTACCTAGAGATCCGGAACTCTAGGCCCTCGCGTTATTGCGGTTTTCGCTAGCCGCGCTAGTATATACGGCGGCGATAAGTCCTAGTAGAGAAACGGAGAGCGTGTTATCCGGTTAGCTATCGTAGCGCGGGTCTCTCGTATACTCTTCGTATACGCCGCGCGTAGTAGGGGTAGTAGCCTTCGGGGAACTACTTATAAGTTCCCGTATCCGTAGCTTTTATTATAATATTAGTAATATAGCGTCTAGGTATACCTTCTTTTTAACCTCTTTAAACCCTAATGCGTAATCGGGTCGCCTAGAGAGAGAATCGGCGGGGTTAGAGGCCCCGGGTTTATATTTAATCTCGGAGTCGAACTTCGCTAGCGTTTTAGCGTAGCGGGCCTAACGTTTTAATAACTTTTTAGTGCTTATAAAGTACCTAAGATTATTATAATCGTAGAGCACGCGCGTCGGGTGCGAGGCGTATACGAGGAAGTATCGCTATACGTTAAAGTATTTAACGATAGCTAGTAGTTCCTTATCGTACGTATCGTAGCGCACTTCTATAGCCGTAAACTTCTTACTATAGTAGGTAATAGGCAACTAGTGTTTTTAGTCGCCCTCTTACGCTTAGAGCTAGAGTAGGATACCAGCTAAGGCGAAATCCGATATATTAGTAATAAGTATTAGCTATAATACTAGGTCGTAGTACCGGAGGACCGGGCCGTACGAAAAGGCGTCTTTTAGCGTGCGAAACGTATACGTAGCGTCGTTTAGCTAGTAGAACTAAATATACTACTTAGTTAGACCCTTTCGGGACTTCTTCGTAGATACTCCCTTAGGTGCCCGAGTAGCGTCCCGGAGGAGGTTATTTAGGGGCTTAGTAATAGAGGAGTAGTTCTATACGAATCGCCTATAGAAGTTAGTAAAGCTAAGGAACACTTATATATTACGAAAGAAGCTAGGTTCCGGCTATTCTTAAATAGCCTTTACGCGTTCGGGGTCTATTACGACGCCGCTAGGCGTTACGATAAACCCTAGAAACTCCGCGTAGGTCGTGTGGAAGGTGCACTTTAATACCTTAATATATAAGCTCTAGTCCCGGAGGCGCTAGAGCACCTACCGAACGTATTAGACGTAATCTTCCTCGTTTCGAGAGTAGATTAAGATATTATCTAAATATACGACGTAGATAGTGTCCACGAGGCTTTCGAGAGCTTTATTAATATAGCTCTAGAACGTAGCCGGCGCGTTGGCCAGGCCGAAGAGTATAACGAGGTACTTAAATAGGCCGTATCTTATCTTAAAGACCGTCTTCCACTCGTCGTCCTTACGAATGCGAAGCCTATAATAGGCGTTACGTAAGTCTAGCTTCGTAAAGATCTTCGCGTAAGATATACGGTTTAATAGTTCGCTAATAAGGGGAAGTAGGTGTCGATTCTTAATCGTAACCCGATTTAGCCCCCGGTAATCGATATATAATCGTATAGTCCCGTTAGGCTTAGGGACGAAGAGGATTAGCGCGCTAGTAGGAGACTTACTAGGCCGAATCTAGCCCTTCTTAAGAGCCTTATCGAGGTATTCTCGTAGAATCTATAGCTCTCTTAGCGAGAGGTTATAGATAGGCATTTAGGGCGGTAATTTACCGTCCTCTAGGTCGATCGTATAGTCGTATTCGGAGTTCTAGGCCAGCTTACCGGCTAGTTCGTTCAATACGATATCCGTAAAGTCTTAGTATTAACTTAGGAGTCCTTCTTATAGCGCGGTAACCGTTACAGCTATAAGAATAGAATTACCCTACGCTTCCAATGCGAAGTATATATATTACGTATACGCGGCGCTAGTGCGTCGCGGATAGTGCGTAGGGTTACGATCTCCGCCTCTCTACGTTAGTAGGGGCTAGTTCTAACTAGGAATCTTACCTTCTAGATTAATCTAGTAGACGGGATCGTTTAAGGCCAGTTAACTAGCGAATTATACCGTAGAGATAAGCTCGATGCGGTCTTAGTATAAATCACCCTATTTAAGGATGTTCGTACTAAAGCGGGCGATAAGGTCGGCCGCTTTTAGCTAGTCTAGACCGAGGATTAGGTCGTAACCCTCGAAGGACGCGCCCTAGAATAGGCGCGGTCTAATAGTTCGCTTAACGCCTATCCCGTCTTTAGCCCGGAGGGTAAGTTTATAGAAGTTCTATATAGTTATAGGGTGGCTGTCTAAGAACCGTGCGCGGAGCGTACGCTTAACGTACGAGGGGGGTACGCGATAGGTACTTACTAGATCTTACCTAATAAGGTTTATATCGCTTCCCGAATCTAAGAGGGCCTTTAAGGCTACTAGCCCTTCCGGCGACTCTAGGAGGACGTTTATAACGATCTATCCGGTTAAGCCTCGGTCGACTAGTCCTAGAGGTAGGCGGCTTAGGGCCGCTACTAGGACTATTCTTTTCCCGAGGTCTTATCGTCCTTCGAGCTATCGGCTCTAGAAGGGGGTTAGTTGCCAGCCGGGTTCTTATTAAACCGGCGAGAGCCCGAGTTACGCTTCGTATACGAAGCGCCTACGCCTTACCTACGAGTCGACTTCTAGAAGTCTTCTTAGCGAGGCGGCTTATATCGGCTCGAGTTCCTCGACCGACCTCGCCTACTATCGATAGAGTGGGTCGGACGCGGGCGTTTATAGCCTACGCTCTAGCGTTATTATTCCTCCGTCTACGCTATCTTAACTAAGCCGAGCGTCTACTTAAGGCTAATAATTAAGTCGTAGAGTTCCTTAACCCCCCGGATAGTCTTTATCGTAGGGTATTTAAGGAGTTCTTTACGATAGACCTCTAGGAGGTTCGTAAAGAAGAGGTCGATAAGAAGATTCTTATCGGCTACCGCGTATAGAAGCTATTTATATAGGCTTTCTATACGGGCGCGGTACTTCTAATACGACGTACTAGACTTTATTAGGAAGCGGTAGAATACAACCGCATTCTCGTACCGCCGTAAGGTGGGGTTTCTTACTTAATCTTAAACGATTACTTTAAACTCCTCGAAGAGGAGTTCCCCCCGGATTACGGATTTATCCAGGCGTCGGTAGACGTACTAGGCGATTACTTCGTACTTCGCGAGGCCCTAGAGGGCCTAGCGGGTCCGCTTCTTAGTATCCTAGTCTTATAGATTAAGTATATTAAACTTATTATTTAACTCGTTAATCTACTTATCGAAATAGTACTAGGTCGCGGTTTATAGTTCGGAAACGTTCTTTTCTCGCTAGATCGCCTTCCGCGCTTCGGAGTCGAGATATATACGAGGAGTATACGTTTCGGGTGCGCTTAGCTAAGAGAGCATATTAATACGTTCCTATAGACCCTTAATTAAAGCGTTTAATTCGATAATTTAAGCCGAGGAGGTCGGGATTACTATAGAGAGCCTATAGATCTTAGCCTTTAGATTCGCAATAACGTCTTCGGGCGTAATCGTTATAAAGGGGGGTTCTTCTATAGCGGTAGGTATCGGGGGTGCCTCGTCGGCGTTGTCGTCTAATTCGCTAGGGGTCGGATAGTCCGACCCGGTTAAGAAGTCTTATACGACCGTAGCGTTTTCGGTACGCGACGCATACGCGTCGCGTACGGAAAGAGAGGTCCGCTTAGAAGGCATTCTAAACCGGCTATTTAAAGAGAAGAATTCGAATATAAGGTATAAGGCACGAATAGGGAGCTTAAGATAGGTATAAGAAGAGGGCTTATAATTAATAGACGAATTCTTAAGGGATTCGGCCTTCGCTCGTAGGCCGAAGGGCTTTTATATATAGTTAAGCGAGAGTTACGTAACTAGTACGTAACTCCTATAGGTCTCGTATACGAAGCGTATACGAGACGCGGCTATAGATCCTTATAGTTAAGCGATTTAGCGTAAACGAAGCTATTATCTCGAGCGGAATTAGCTTAAGTATATTCCTATACGCTTAAACGATTAATTTAGCGAAGACTTAACGATATTTAATATTCTCCCGTTAAGTCGATGTCGTCGGTACTAATAGCCAGTATACCCGCGATTATAACGGTTACGAGAAGTCTAATAGTTATATATTTCGAAGAAAAGACGGTTCGTATTTAGAGTAAAATCCCGCTACTTCTTTTATTAGTATTACGTTTAAAAGTTAATTGCTAAGAACTTACTAGCGTAGAAGCTATAGATCGAATATCTATAGCCGAACGGTCTATAGAGCGAAATATAAGAATAAGTATAGTAGGAGCCGTAGCTACGAAGGTACCGACGGATCTAGAGCGCCTCCGATTTTCTCTTACTATAACCGATATACTCTAGTAATTCGCTATTCTTATTAAATCCGCTAGCGTAAGCTTCTCGAAGTTTATCTATAGAGACTCTAAAAATCTCTACCTATACTAGCCAACGTAATTATTCGGCGTCGCCGTCTCGAAGAATCGATAGTAGCTAATCGCTTTATTAGGTAAAGAACGTCGTCGTTATAATAAACTAGTAGTTAGTTTCGGAGGAGTAAGATATCGAGTATTAGAACTAGAAGCTCCTATCTACGCCGGAGTAGCTATAATAATAGTTCCTAGTTTAGCGAAGCACCGAGCGCTTAATATACGTATACTAAAGTTAGTATTAGCTATACCGCCTAAAAGTTATAGCCGAAAAATAATTAACCTAACTACTTTTCTTAAAACGTCTTAAAAGTCTAAGCTAAAAACAGCTAATAGTTATCACGATTTAAGTAACTTAACTTAAAAGTTATAGCCGTATATAGGTCTATATTACGACGGTACTTTCTAGCGGCGGCCTAAGACGCGACGTATAGTATTATCTCTACGTATAGCGCCTATACGATTCTTAAAATATATACGCCTTCTAGGAAAAGACGGGCTAGACCTATAAGATACGACTATATAGCGTAATCGGATCGATACTTCCTACTTACGAGACGTGACTTTCGCGTTATCCGAACTACGAATAATACTATAGTATTCCTTAGATAATAATAATTATTAAGACCTAACGTATATACCGCGAACCCCTCTCGGAGATACTAGAGCGTATCTCTTCTATATAAGAGATAGCCGCTAGACTAGGCTAGTTGGCTAAATAGCCGCGTATTTTAATATACCCGAACCCCGCCCTTTTTATATCTACTTAATCGACTCGGTCCCCCGCCGAGCACCACGTCCTAAAGTTCGAAGATAACTAAAATTAAATTCCACTATTTAAAAATAGCTGGATGGAGTGATGTTAAGGCATCTTAATAGACTTAGTAGATAAAGATATAGAAATATAACTCTTTATAGTATTTAGCTAATAAGCAAAGTATAAATTCGCTTAAAAATATCGGCTCTACGATATAGAACGAGGAGAAGCACTACAAAAGCTATAATATATAAAGATAATTATTTTTAAGAAGATATTTATTTAATACTAATATATTAAACTAGAATATCTCGAAAATTAGCCTTATATATATTAGCGTAGGCAACGGATTATCCTTTTAAGAGCTCTTATAGCTAGAGAACGCGTAGATTCTAGACGAGGAGAAATCTTAAATATAGTTATATCTACGCCCTATAGTGGATAAATCCTACTTCCGGAAAACTTAGGGTTGCGTAGGTAGTAGACCTATTAACTAGAGTTAGAGAGTAATAATACGTTTTATCTCGTTAGAGTATAATTTATATATAAAGAGTATATTTCGGCGTTCTAGAAAACTTCCCATCTAATAGTTTATAGAAAACAAGCCGTATTCTTTAGAGTGGCGTTACTTAGTTCTAGTAGAGGGGCGGAGCACTCCGTAGTAGCTTTAATAGAGTCTCCCGGTATCGTATTAGGCGAGTACCGCGCCAATCTTATTATAGCGCCATCTATAGACCTAGAGTAAGTAACGGCGGTAACGTTGTTTAATAAAAGATATATAGATATATAAGGAGTCGGTACGAGTATATTAGATTAAGGGCCCTATCTAATACTCTTAGATTACTATACGGAGAGTTTTACTAAGGTTTTAAACGATAGAATAAATTAGGTCTAAGGTATTTTTATCGTCGTTAATAATCTATCGATATATAATAGGGTATCTATAGCGTCGCGAAGTGCAAGCTTTCTCTTTTATCGAGATAGAGAATCGGAACCTACTAAAATAATTACTATCTACTATTATATAAAGCTACTAGATGAGCGCTATCTTACGAAGGTCTACTATATTTATAGAGGTCTCTCCACGCCTAGTAAAGATATTAAGCGTATCTCGATAATCTAGTAAAGCCTTAATAGCTTCGAGGTCCGTTTTCTTTTCCTCTCCGGAAGAGAGCTACTTAGACTAGAATTCGTAAACTTTCTCCCCATCTACGCCTTATCTTCGACCCCAAAAGGCTAAATGCGCTAGGGGAAGAGCATCTCCCGTAGGTTTCCATATAATAAACTTCTAGTATATATATTTTACGTCCTTATAGCGGAGACGTAGCTATAAGATCTCGTTTATAGGCTACTAGACCGAGTAGTTCCCTTACCTAAGTTCTCTAAAACTATTATAGTCGTTACTATAGTTTCGAGTAGTCGTTTCTATAAGAGATTAGAGGTGAAAATTCCTTTTATATAAGCGAATATTTACCTTAAAGCCCCTTATCCCGAAGTAGAGATATACTACTATCCTTAGAACTTATCGCGGATAAATTAATCGTCTTAAGTATAGGGGAAAGCCCCTTAAACACGGTCTCCACTAAATTCGTAGATAACCGATTATAGAAATCGGAGCACGGGAACCAGCTATCCGCACTATATTTAAGCCTAACTACTTCTTCGAATAGAGTTAACCAATTATAGGAGCTAGAGTATAAAAGCTAGTTATCTCTACTACGTTTAAGCCCACTAGTATCCTCGAATAGAGTTAAGTACTATAACTCGTGCTTATTCCACCCTAAATAGAGTTAGTAATACACTTATATACCACCCTATATAGGAATTACTTATATATATAGTTAAAAAAGCTCTTACTCGGCTCCGGCCCCCGAGAAATCGGGGACCTAATTCCGTTATTATCTTTTATAAAAAAGCTTCGAGGGCGAATTAGTAGTAATCGATAGCCGTAATTAAACGGAATAGCGGGCTTAAATAGTCTCTTACAACTTTATAGTAGCGAATTAGGTATTCGATAGAGGATTAGTATTTTAATTACCGCCTATTCCGGTGCCCGTCTCTAATAAGGAGATAAAGTAGAAATTATAGTGACTAGCTAATACGCGCTATCGGGTAAGGGCGCTTTATTAAAGTAATAGAAAGTAGGTTATATAGTTAAATAAGTTTTAGTAAGCCGTGTTTAGATTTAACTATTTATATTATATCCTTAGTTCCATCTCCTCCTTAAAAGGTAGTAATTTTAAGATAATAAAATCTAACGCCTCGTTAGCCGGATAGGAGAGACGCGTTACCTACGATACTTATAGAGCTTAAAGCGGAGGTAGAAGCTATTTCGGCGGTAAAGATAGATTAGTTAGCTTCGGGGTACTAGTCGTATTATAGCCTCCGCGTCTACGGTCTATTTCCGGCTATAATACTCCACTTATCGTAATAACTAGGTTAGAGATCTACGAGCCGAGTTAGTAAATACCGATATAATCTAGTAGAAATCTAGCTAACCTTTATAGTAGTATTAGATAGAAGTAATTCTCTTAATAATCGTAGCTTTTAGTAGTATCGAGGCCTTCTTATATATTATAGTTAGAGCTACGCCTCGAGCCTTTACTAACTCGATAGCTTCTAAGAGACACGCGCACCGGAAGGCTAAGCTATATAATAGCTAAGAAGGATTTAGCTAGAGTACTAGTATTCTATTAAGGTATTAAGCCCGAAGCTGCCGTCTTACGCGCCTCGTATATAGCGATGCGGCCTACGCACTAAGTAGGCGCCTACGCTTATACTATACCGTCTCCCACCGTATTTGTGGAAATATATAGGGGCGCGGCGTAGGTAAGAAAGCTAGACTAGAAGAGCGCAGTATACTCGAGATATACGGATCTTAAAGTTATATTATTATAGTTAATATAAGGTAATTAATAGTAGTAGTACTAGAGAGTACTCCGCGGATACTATATACTAGACGTGGCCCCTAGCGCGGATAACGAGTAAGTCTTATCTCGATAATACGGGTACTCGACTAGCCGACGCTATACTTACTCTTCTATCTACTTAGGTAGTTCTAGCTCCTAGTAAGGAGCCCCTTAATACTACTAGCTACTTATATATCTACTACTACTACCGCCTTCCGCCTAAAAGGGCTCGTCGCGCCGAAGAACCCCGACGTCGCTTTTTATTTACGTAATATAAGCCTTTTCCGCCCCGGCGAGCTAGGATTATAGTCCCGTCGTAAATAAATACTTATATTTAGTAGAATTATTACCGAGCCCTTATTCGCCTTACGCTTCTCTTCTATACTTCCTATAATAGCCTACTTTCCTCGGCGGTGCACCTAATAATAGGTGATTTAAACAATTCCTAAGAGCCGGGGCTAGGATAGTATAGATATATAGCCCCTTTATATAGCGTCTTCTTAGACGTTACCGTAAGAATCTCTAGTAGCTAGCTATCGAGGCACTCTCTAACTAGGGTTTATATATCGAGTATCTATATGCTAAAATTAGAAGATTCTCTCCGCGAAGGCTAAGGTTTACTATACGAAGCGATGCTATTATACGGTAAAGGGAGAAGGGTATTAATAAATAAGTAGGTAATTAGACTACGACTCTTATTAGAAAGTCTATAGGCAATCCTAGCTCATCCGTAGGTATAGGGCTAGAAAATCTAGTAAAGTCTATCTATCGTGCCCGTATTCTCCGTAAAGATCGTAACCTATCGTTTCGGGAATATATCGTTCTTCCGATAAGGGTCTATACTAGAAGTCTAGGAGGACTAAAGATTACTACGTAGCTAAATACTATCGAATCGATAGCCCTACTAGCTTCCGTAGCTTACTACGTAGTACCGTGTTTAGCGCTTCTCCGTTACCGTTTTAGAAGGTAATGCGGGTGTATATATCTTTTTTACCGAAGAGCCGCCGAGCTAAAAGGCTTAAAATAATCGGGTTACTAAGTACTACTAGCTTAGCCGCGCCGCTAGCTTAGTAGCGCCGCCAGCCTTTAAAAACCGACTAATAGAAAGAAACGCCGCTTATATATAGGCTCTATTAAGCGACTTAACGACGGGTGCTAATTAGTCTAGCGGCACGGGCGCGTCGCTTATATAGGCGGCGAGCCCCGTTCTCTATCTTAACCCGTAGGGCACTTCGCATCGGCACGCCGGCCGGGTTATAAGTTACCTAATAAGAGCTAACCGGAGTACTATATATACCGGGCGCTAGGTGCCCGTAACGCTTATTCTACTTTATAAAACCGCTATAGGGGTCGCTCTAACGACTTATTTTTTTTTTACGCCGCTTTCGCCCGAGTATATATACGGAACGCCGCGCGGAAACCGCTACTAGTATAATCGGCTTCCTCGATATTACTATCGGCCTAGCGCCTTTTATGCCTCTTATACCACTTATCGTATCTACGCTAATTATAATAGAAAAATATTAAGCTTAGACGACTGTAAGTAGGATTCGGAAAACGCGCGGTTGGAACTAATACTAATATAACCGGTTTCGGGTAAGTAGGCCTATAAAAACGAACTACTTTACGCTCGCTTACTCGGCCGTAGAATACTATTATCGAAGAGGGTAAAGAGCTTCTTCTCGGAGATAAATACTAGTAGGGTAGTTACGTAAAGCCAGACCCCGTGCTATAGCGAAATCTCGATAATAGTCTTATCTAGGATATACTAGCGAATTTACGACGGAAGCTAGAGCGAGACGGTATAGAGCATATAATACCGCTTAATAATAATATCCTAAGATGGAAGCTACTCCCTTAGCTGCGCGATAACTAGTATACGTTTAATTCCGGCCCTCGTACTATCCTCTCTATTATTATATCTTGCTAAGCCCTCGCGCCTCTTAAGTTAGGGTTGCTAGCGTAGGTAAAGCGCCCGAGCCGAGACGCTCGAAGGAGGTAGCTATAACTTAGAAGCGTAATCTAACGATAGAGTATTAGTCTATTAATATAAGCGCCTCCGAGGAGCTCGTCGAAGGGACCTAGCTAGGTATTATATAGGGAGCGTTATACGAGGAGAGCTATAGCTAGAAGAACGCTATATCTACGCGCTACTCTCGTAGTTCGAGTTTTTTCGACCCTATTAAAGATTCTCTTTATTAATAAGAGAGGGCCGTTTCGTTTTCGTAGCGAGACTACGGGAGGACGGGATATATAACGAATAATACTTTTAATATATAGGTTAGGTCGGCTAGGTCTTTATTATTTATACCGTAATACTACTTAGTATCTAGCTCTTATAGCCTCGGTAGTAGATAAGAGGGGTTAGGAGAGTAGAGTATTAAAATCTATATAGATAACGTAGCGGGGCTAGCTAATAGAGTGGGGTCTAAAGTAACTAGACGCTCGCCAACCTCTATATATAATAGGCGGTAAAAGACCTAACCCCCCTATCGCCCTTACGGCCGTTATCTATTTAATTTAAGCTCGCCTTCTAGTCTTTAGCTATTACTCGCCTTCTAGCCTTTAGCTATTTCACGAATCTTTTATAATTCCGACTTTTATTATAGCTACTATTCCGATTACTAGTTACCCTAAACCTTACTGCTACGCATCCTAGTGGCCGTCCGCCTACGCCGACGAATACAACTACCTCTATAGCGGAAGAAACCTAGATCCGGCCTAGATTAATATCTTAGTTATACTCGGCGGAAAGATATTCGAACTCGCTATTCTAGCGGCTCTTGCCCCCTCCGTTATCTACGGAAAGAAGGTACTACGCTATTATAACTCGTTATACGATCTATTTAGGTTAATTATATATTTTTACTCCTATTAACTCGTTGTCTTTAACCGCTAAGAAGAGAGCCTTATATCTTTTCTTAGTTACTAGACGGTTAAGGTCTACTTTTCTAACGGAAAGTTTACCCTCGGCTAGCTAATCTATAGCGACCCGGTCTATCCGGGGGGCTATTAGGGGATCTAATACTATAATACGGATCTTTTATAGCACGACTAGCGAGCTATTAAAGTCTTAGAAAGAGAATCGATTACGAACTTCTAGATCGCGCTAGATAGTAACGTTTTTAGTTACTACGCACCTAACGAGTACTTCTAGAGATACTCTAACTACTACGTCTTTCTCGAAGAAGTGCGCGCCTAAAAGGTAATTACCGAGTCTTTAGCAACTATAGGCGGTATACCCCGTCTAGTAGAGCTTATTTACTTATATATTAAGCCGAATAGGCTCCGGGGTATACTATACGACTAGATCGAACTAAGTAAGGCCACTCTAACTCTTAACTAGGTAGATATTAACCGAGTTACTCTACGATAAAGACGAGCGTGGCTTTAATAAATCGAATATAACGTTTTATTACTCTATACCTATAGTGCCAGCTAGATAAGAAGGTAGTACGAGGTAGATCCTACTATTCGAATTACTATTTCTACTAGCGGGGAAGCGTATCTCCGGTTTATTTACTTCGGTAGGCTTAAAAGAGATTAATATAGCTATAGCTTTTATCCCGATTAGAGAGCTAATTACCGGGTACTTACCTAAATCCGAGACTTTCTTAATCTTAGCTCTAATACCATTCGCGCTCGCGTAGCCAACCCGTAGTCTTTTAGGTTTCTAAGCCTACCGCCTAATATTAGGAATATAGTGTATAAGGTGCTCCTTATATACCCTAGCTATATTAAGTGGCTATAGGGATATAAGTATTAGCCTAATACTCTCCGCGCCTATTTCGAGCTACTATCTACGAATATACTTCTTAGTATTAACCGATAAGTCCGCTTCGAGTCTCTCTTATTCCTTCTTAGTCGTAATACTATTCTAATAGATGCTATCTAGTTGACTATATTCCTTAAAGCTAGACTAAGTAATAATCTCTATAGCTAGACCGTTAGTTCTTTCCTTAAACGAATTACCGTTATACTTACTATTAGGGCCTCGGACGATTTCTAGAGCTAGAAGGAATAATATAAGGGAATACTAGAGCTTAGGAAGTACTATTCTTCTTTAAAATACGTTAAGGTAGTTCTATTTAACGTAAAGGTATAGTTATTAGAGGGGGGTATAGCTTATAGATTCGATTTTAAAACGCTGCCGAGCATTCTACTTACGAAGAAGTTAGACTACGACGACCTTATTAAGTCTCGTTTCTAAATATCGTAGGGAGATTTACGGACTATATAAGTACTATATTAACTTAATATTTACTCTTCTTAACCGTAAAAAAGCGGCTTATTACTCGCGGAATTAATACATCGGTATTTCGAGTTATACTATATCCCGGAATTAGGAGGAGGTAGAGAACTCGTTTAAGGGAATCGGTATCCGAACGAATAGGATATATAGGGCGACTAATTTAAGTAGCCTATATTAAGGGTAGTAAGCATAGGTCGTAGATCGTTCGGATTACCTATAGTACCCCGCTCGGAGATAAGCGAGTAGTAGGGATTTATAACGTATCTAATAAGGGATCTAATAGGTATAGCGTAGTACGGGCGTAGACGGGAGAGTAATAGCGGGAAAGCGGTATCGGGAGCACCTTATATTAGAATAAATAGCGCGTGGTATATATATATATTACCTTATAACGGCCGCTATCTTTATTAGTTTTATCCTTTATACTTCTAGTACTACTATCTATTCTACTATTACTTATCCACTCCTATCGTCTTATTTATACTATATAGATCTTTATCTATCCTTCTATTCCTTCTTACCCCACCGCGGTATAAGTAACTTATATAATATTCTCGTATACCGGCCCTCCGCATAAGTATGCCACCTAAGATATAAAGCTAAAGCGTAGGTCCTTAGTCCTTTCCTCGTACTAATATACCGCCTAAGAAAAGAAGCTAAAGCGTAAGCCCTTAGGCCATCCTTAATATCGGTATACCACTTAGGAAACGACGCGTAAATATAGATCCTTAGTTTTCCCCGCCGGTTAAGAAATCTAAGGCTATAGAGCCGGGAAGCAGATTTCCTAATTTCGCGGACGGCGATGTTATTATCTCCTTACACGATCTTATATTAAAACTATATTATAAGAGGCTACGCGACACTTACGACTACTTTACTAAGTTTAGGATATTGCCTACGTACTTCGACCTTAGATATAGCGGTGCTATTATACCCGTCGTAAAAGCCGATTCCGCTCCTATCGAAACTTATCTTACCGTTACTATTAACCCTCGCTTAATATACACCCGTTATACTAACGAGGCTATCTTCCGTCTTCTATACGGCTAGCCTCTCTCTTATACCCATCTAAAAGTCCTTATCGACGCTATCTATCTTGCAACACTCTACGGGTGCGTAGATATAGTTAAAGATTTCTTAACTTTAGCTATTCTTAAAGTCGGCCTTAAGACTAGGCTCTTCTAATAAGACCCCTAGTCCCTTCTTATAGCCGGATACTACCTACGATCCGAGTCTATTTTCTTCGAGGCCATTATACACGTCGTTAGTAGCGATAGGGATAGCGATAGGCCCGTACTAAATACTATAGAGGAACTAGTTTTCTACTATCGAATCATCTTAAAGCGTAAAATTTAATAGTGCTAGGAGGATGCATTACATCGCTACTTCTCTATTAATAGTAGCGTAACGGGTGCGCTCGCTATAACGTATATAATAGACTACCTACTCTATATAGTTAACTACTCGTTCGACTAGTTACTAAGTACTAAGATATTTCGCAACCTAGCGGCGTTTAAAGCACTAAAGGACGCTCGTCGATTAATAAACGTTAATTTATCGGTCTCGATAAATAACGTCTTATATATCTTCGATCGGAGTCTTAAACATCTTAAAGGTGAGATTTTTTACGGTGGTAATCTAGGTAAGAAGGCGGAGGTCGTACTCCAAGATATTTCGCCTAGGATTAAAGGAAGCTTATATATTAACGGTATCTTAGAAGAGTTAACGAAACGACTACCTTAGATCTAGAAGGCCATCGCGCCTCTCTTCTATAATAGTCGGTCTACTATATACTTTACTTATATAGAGTTCTAGAGTCGCTTTCTATAGAAGATATTACCTACTAGCTCTTCGCGGGAGAGTTTATCTATTAGCTCTTCGCGGGAGAGTTTATCTATTAGCTCTTTATAGAGTAGAGGGGAAAGGAGGTTTTCTCGGCGTTAAATTTACTTTTAAAGGAGTTAGCTAGTCGTATCTATATCTCTAAAAGGCCTATATAATACCCTATTACTTATTACTTCTATAAATTTCCCTATCTATAACTTTCGTAGACGTGGTACTCTGCTATAGTTAATACTATATAATTTAATAATTATAAGGCGTATATTAGCTAGGCACGTTATATAAATACGGACTTCGGCTTCTAGGGTCTAAAATAGATGTATAAGTATACTATTTATACGATTATCTCTTACCGCTACTTTATAACGCGTATTAAATTATAGAGATAACGGCGCCGAAGCGAGTAGGTCGACGGCCCGACCTCGTAGGTTAAGACCTAGAACCCGAGGTATCGTTAAGAAGTAGGTACTCTATCTAGAAGATATATACTATAGTGTCTTCTTACTCTTTATAGTCTAAACGCGCTAATACTCCGATAAGTCTAACCTAAGCTAAACTTTATAATTATTACTTTAAAATATTACTAGGTACTATAGACTTTCCTCTACTCGCTTCTACTTAAGAGGCTATCTTGCAATACTATCGTTTTTAAGACTAGTATATAATTAAGCTCGCATAGAAAAACGGCCGAACGTACCGAATCGTAACGATAAGCTCGGAGCTTTCCGGTAACGGGGTATTAGAAAGGCATCGTAGAAATTCCTTCGCCGAAAATCTTCTAGATAAATATCGCTCTTAAATTTATACGTTCTTTAAGGATAAATAAACTATTACGTCCTATTTATTTATTTAGACGTTTTTATATACCTTCGTAGATTCCTAGAATATCTTATACGAGCTAAGAGAGCCCCCCTAAGATAGCTACTCTAGGATTAAGTATCGCGGTCGTCTTACCGTACCACGATACGATCCTAGCAAGATATAAATCTCCGAGTTTATTAGTAAGGAAGGGTCTAACTTCGTCCTATAAGTAGATATTAAGGAAGAAACTATCTTATATTTCGTATCTATCCTCGAGGAGAAGTAACCGCTATTCTAAGCCTATAAGCTCGACTTCCTTATCTCGGTAAACTAGGAATTAGGCCTCCCTCTTCTAAAATTTAAAGGCGCGCTAGTCTTTCTATCTCTAGGCCAACGCACGGAATTATAGATCGTTAGCTATATTCTCTAGAACGGTCGTTCTAGATTATCTAAAGCCTCTAATATACCGGGCCTACTAAGAGCTTAGATCCGTAATAAGCTTAACCGATCTTTTAAGCGTTTCCGAGACGCGAATAGCCCGTAGGGAGGTAGCGGACCGCGATATATCTACCTTAACGAAGCTATAGAGCCACGCTTTAAAGTCGTGTTTAACTAGATTAACTATACTATACTTAAAGAGAAGTATGCCCGCGATAATTAGGTAATAGAGAAGATCGTGTTATTTCTAGAGAAGTTCTCGAAGTTCTAGCTAAGGCGATTAGTCCGGATTAATAAACGACGGATACTTAATAATCGTATCCTAGTAGCACGTCCTCGGAGAGGGAAGAACTACTTTACACTTATCCTAATCGAGCTTAAGGAAATAATCTTCGAGCATATTTTATAGGTTCCGAACGGGAAGGCTTTTTAGATATACGACTATTTTGCGTTTACGACGGTCGGAGAGTACCTAGAGAGATAGAATAGTAGTAGCCTTACCGAGGTCTTACCTAAGGCTCGTTCTTTTTTCTATGCCCTTAACGAGTTTATTATCGATATTAGCGGTTTAGAGAGTTTCTTTACCGAGGTTAGACGGTACTCTTTACTCGTCTATCTAGATACTAAGCTCTTAGCTAGTAAAGAGAAGTATTACTAGTATCTTACGTATATTACGCTCCGGGTGGGTGCTACAAGGGATTACGAGGGTATACCCGGTTAGAGAGAGGGCCTATAGAAACTTTCTATACGATGTTCCTAACTTAAAAAAGTTTATATAGATCTTTATAGGGATAATAGCCGACTAGGCTATTAGTAGAAAAGAAACGAGGTTCTACGGGAGCTTCGAAGAACGTACTAGAGGTATATTACGATAGTAAGGCTTATAAAGAATACCGAACGACTTAAAGAATACACCTAACTACGGAAAGCGGAAATAGTAGACGAAACTAGCGTTAAGATATTTCGATAGTTCTATAGATAATATAAACTCTTCTTTCCTAGTCCTAAGTTCTATATATAGAATCGATTGATTTAATTAGTCTTATAGCACTAATAAAAATCTAAAAAGTAAATAAATACTATATAGTCTTAGAAATCTATTAATAAAGAAAGTTTAATAAGCTACTAACGTATAGTTATCTATAAAAATTTATTAGCTACTTTATTAAATATATATATTCGCTTAGCCTTAATTTTTTCTTTAGTCTATATCTACTTCTTAACTAGTTAATTAAACTTAATAAAATATCTCGTAAATTAAAAACTAATCGCTAAAAGTATAGCTCTAAAACGTATATAATTATAATATAAAACGTAAAAGGCGAAGACTTATTTTAAGTAACTATAAGTATTTTATTTAGAGTAAAAAGTATTATTATATTCTATCTCTTTAATTATTTTAAAGCTATAGTAAGTCTTTTCTAAGCGGCTTATAAGAGATATAGTAAATAAATATAATAATAACGTAAGACTAAAAAGAATAGATTTTAAAGATTTTATATTTAATATAAAGATATACGCTAGCTCTTATTTATACTTATTAATAAGGATTAGGGGGGAAGACTACTAGCCTCGAATATATATTCTATATAATTTCGATATTAATATATGTTGTATAAATTTCCTACTTCTACTATTAGGAATACTCTCTAAGGAGAGTCGGCCAGCTCTAGACCTAATAAAGAATATAGTTCGTACTAAAAACTAAACTAAATAGTAAAAGTACTTCCGTTCTATACTATAGATCTCTTCCCTCTTTATCTATATATACTCGTTATAGTAAAGCCTAACGCCGTATTAACTCTATACTATCGTTAACTTAATAGCACTTGCTATTATCGAACGGGGTCTCTACTAGTAGAATTTCTCTACCGTCTCTACTAGTCCCATCCTTATTCTATATGCCGTATATATTAAGAAGGGTATCGTCTAGGGCGGAGCTATTCGTACTATAAACCTATACTATACCGGAACTTGGCTTTCTTAGGATATTATCGCCGTCGTCGCGCTATCGAAGGGTAATATAGCTATTTTCTTAGTATTAAAGAAGAATCTTACTATTAGCTAGGGCCTATAGTATCGGACTATAATCTATTATATTCGAGTGTTCTTAAGTAGACTTATATATTAGGTCTATCTTTAAGATCTTAGCGCGTCTACTTAGAGGTATAAGGTTCTACATAGTAAAGTCGTTAAAGGCGGGATTCGGAGTCGGTATTAGCGAAGATAGAATACGAGGTACTAATTATATAAGTATTAATAAAGCGCTAGCCTTCTCGTAAATCGTACCGTTTCCCCGAGTATATCTAGCTTAACCTACGATATCTCCTACTACCGAAAGCCTATATAGATCGTCGACCCACGAATAACTTATAGAAATATACGCTAGGTATAGAAGAGTAGTAGCGTAAATTAGTATATTCTTTTCTAGCGTAATGCTTAAAGGTTCGATAATTAAAGGTTCGATAACCCCTAATATAAGCTGCTCTATTCTAGCTTCTTATACTCCTACGGTGGCCTTAAGACGAGACGTAGAGACGGGTAATTTACGGAGACTATACCGACGTCTACGGATATACCGTAAGCTAGAATATAGGAAGTAAACATCCGGTAAGTTAACCGAGGGTAGACGACGAAATTATAGACGTCGATTACTATAAAAGCGCAACGAGAGCGCGGGATCCGGAATACTAGCTTTTAATACTAGTAGCGGACGAGATACTAACTCTTAAAAAGCCGGAAACTAGTAGATAGGATTCGTAGCGATAGGTACGTCCCGTTATATCCGGGTAGCGGTGTCGGGCGGCTAAGGGTATAATCTTAATAGGGGTAAAGCGCCTACTTACTTTTAATCTATTTTAGGAATAGTTATAATTATAATAATTGCCTAACTAACGTTAAGATTACTAGTAGTATATTTTTATATCTATCTATCTTCCACCTTAGCATTACCCGCTATTCTTTATCTATATCGAAAATGCAGCCGATTATCTAAATTACCGATTAATAAGTCGGGAACCTTTCTAAGTCTACGGCTTTATCCGAGACTAGCTTCGGCCCGTTTATAGTGCCGGAGGATACCTCTAATTAGTAGGGCAACTGCGGTGCCGCTTACTCTAATAGTCCTACGACCTTCCTCCTATAAGATTATAGCGAATGCGCCGCCCGCATACTTAACAACGAAATTCTAGCGTATATATACACGGAAATAGCTCTATAGGTAGTATCTATAAAGGCGTTAAGCCTTAAACGGTATTATACCTACTAGATAATAGCGCTCGCAGCATAGTAAAACTTATATTAAGAGTACTTAGCGAACGTTTAGAGCCAGGCTAAAGAGATTAAGCGTTTAAAAGAGTAGGTCGAGGATCTAAAGAAGGAAAATAGAAAACTTTTAGAAGAAATCTCTACTTAGTAGATAAAAGGCTCTTACAAAGTATTATAGCCCGAATAAATTTTTTTATCTAGTTTATCGATTGCTCTAAGTTAAATAAAAAGACTACCTTAACACCTCTTAAGTAGAATAATAACATCTCTCTTCGTTAATAATCTAGCGTAATTAAGCGCCGTCCTTCCTCTAGAATCCTTAATACTAGAATCTACACCTTTATTTAGTAGGTAAGATACTATCCTAGCTTTACTAAGCTAAGCTACCCTATAAAGGGGTATTCTAAGCCCTATATAAAATAGAAGATTCTAAGAGACTAAATAGTTCGAATATTAGAGTTAGTCTAATAGTATATCTCTTCGATTAAGTAGATCTAGCACCTTTAGCTCGTCTAACTCTCGCTCGACGGTATAATAAGCCAACTATTCTTTCTTAATATCGCCTCCCCGGCTAAAGAGTAAAATTATAGTTTCTAGAGATACCTCTTTAATGGCGACAGATAGTAGGGTAAAATCGAGAAAATACGCTACGTTAGGATTAGCGCCGCGGTCTAAAAACTAGGTAGTAAGCTCTTAGTCTTAGACGACGAGTCTAACGTAGGTTATTACTACTATCTTTATAATATTCTACTTTAGTTACTTACGTAAGAGCCGGAGGTATATAGGTCCCTATTAGTTAGTTAATATTCTAGCCGTGCTAGAGGAGAACGTTAAAAACGGGGATTAATTTCGTCTTTATAGCTTGCTCGAAGTATATAGATACTAGAGAGATACTAAGGGATAGAATATAGTATAAAATCTCTAGCTAGTCGTACTCTATAGCTATAAGTAGTATAGGCTAAAAGTCGTAGAGCCTACTCTCGGTATAGTCGAGGCCCGTAAAGTAGCCTTAAAAGATCTCTTTAACCTAGTTAAGTTATCCTAGGATATAGGTATATACTAGTAGTATTATCTCCCTCGGGGGATTACGCTGGGATAGGCGCTATAGGGAAGTATATTATAATAATATAGCTATAGTATATGGTATTAAGTAATAGTAAGATAACTCGGTTAGGCTAAAGCGGCGTTAATATACGCTAAGAATATAACTTATAGCCCCGCGACTCCGCTTACCTCCGCTTAGGTAATTTCTTAGCAGCCGATTATCTAGATCGACCGGCCTTAAATATATCTAGCCTAGTACTACTCCTTCTAAGCTTATACCGGCTATACTACTTTAAACGTATTCGCTATATTCTACTACTATAATCCCGGCCTCCTCGAATAGGTAGAAGTATAATATCGAGTATATACTATACTAATAGATAATATCTATTTTGCCTCCTTCGATAACGGGATATTAGTAATCGATACTAGAGATCTCGCTAGCTACTTAGTGGTTACTATTATATCGCTACGTAGAGCGATTTTAGCTTATATTTCTTCTCGCCCTTCTACTTCCGATCCAACCGATGCTACTACCGGGGATAGATATATCTAGAAACTTATAGATGTAGTTAAAAAGCTTTATAACGATTATCGATAGTACTTTATTAGCGCGAATACCTATATTATTTATACCGTATTCGAAGGAGCTATTGCACTTCCGTATTAAAAAAAAATAATCGAGGATAACGTTAAAATCTTAGGACTCTCGTCTTTATCGATATTCTACGTCGTTCTACGGGATCCCCGCAACGTAGGGTAAGGCATAGTACTCGTCGATGCGACTATATCGACTAGTAGTAAGCCCGCGGTATATATCGAAGATAAACTAGTTTCTTTAAAATAGGTTGGAGAAGAGGTCGCGTCTTCGGCGTCTTCGGCGTCTTCGATATCTAAGTAGGTTTAGAACGCTCGGTTTAAGAAATATAGGCGATATAAGAACGGAGAGTGGAAGTAGTAACCTTAAGAGGCCTTATAGCTATATAAGGTATAGGGTAAATATTTCTTTTCCCTAAAGAAGTAGTTTTAATATTATTTAGAGGGTCTATAAAATAGCGAATACGGTCGACTTTACCCGAGGTGTTTACTAATAAGCCACTAGTACGGCGGAAGGAATTAAGTTCCCGCTATCGGTAGAAGAATAATTCCGATTTATTCTAGAGTTCTCGCCGATCGCTCGGCTAGAAAGCGGCTTCTAGGCCTCGACGGGGCTATTAAAAGCGCGCGCTTAGATACTACTATAAATAGCCTAGCGCGAGAAAGCGCCCTTATAAGAGTATTTAAAACTAGAACGAGACGCGTAGCCTATAAACCACGCTAAAATAAGTTTTTCCTCTATTCTTAGTATTCGAGAGCTATACTACCGTATAGTAGTCTTTCTATCTAGTATAGATGCATATAACCTCTCCTAAGTAGTCGGCTAGCTATTTATAGGGTATAAACAGCACCTTCTATACTTCTAGAGAGACTATTTTACTATCTTAAGCTGGCTAAGTAGTATAATAAAAACGCTAGAGGGGCTTAGATTTAACGTAGAGGTACTAATAGTAGGACCCCGCCTACTTTTACCCGGATATCTCTTAGCTAAATATAACTACTCTATATATCGGAAGGATCTAGCTAAGCTTTAACTCCCGTTCGTAAACGTGTATATAGTACTCGATAACGCACCGTATATATCGACTAGAGGAATATAGGCCCTTAAGAGATAACTAATAATGCTAATATACTACTTAGACTACGTAGATAACGTCTATCTACTAGGTAACCGTAATATGGGCGTCGGCATTATTATATCTACTATAGGGTGGGTACTATTAGTTAGGTATAGCGCTTCTAGGGAGAAAAGAGAATTACTTCGACCTATACGGCCCTCTTTAAGACGAAGACTTAAGAGTCCTTCTTAAATAGAGTATATTATAGTAATAAAGCACGGCATCGAATTTATAAAGGTAGAGAAAGTAAACTATATATATCCTACTAAGCGTAATATATATATTACGGTCGGCGGATTTAAAGGAGACCGCGTTAACTATAGAACGTATAAGATACCTAGACTACTTATAAAGTAACGAAATATAACTACCTATTTAAACCCCGCCTATCGTTTTTTTTTTTCAAGCTATTAAAAAAGGGAGAGAAAGAGAAGGAAATAGAGAAAAGAAGAAAGAAAGAGAAAGAAGGAGATCGATAGATAGTAGGCGGTAGGGGCAGTAGAACTATAATAAATTCGAAATTAAATATCCCTTACTTAATCTTACTACTATCTTTACTCTCTATACTTAACGTATCCTTCCCATCCCTTTTCCTCTTATAGAATACTATACTATATTTATCTCTTAGGTACTGAAAAGTTCCGTTCTCTCCGTTAATCTCGTTATTATAAAGAGAATAAGGGCATATATAAGTCCGACGTCTAATCGATACGAGATATTTCTTAATATACTTCTCTAATATCCTACCCCCTTTAAGAAGTTAGTGGTACCGTTATAAAGGCACCCCAGGCCTACTAAGGTAGAAAGGGTATAGAGCTATAAAAATTACTATACCTACCCGGGTAATCCTACTATAAAAGTAGTCTTTTAAGTCTTAAAGGTAACCCTCGTAGTGCTAGTTCTACTTTAAAGTTAATTCTATCCACTTAGCGCACTAGTGGTAGAAATACGCCTTATTAGTTAGCGTATATTTAGACGGCACGTTATATAACTTTAATAAGTGTGTGCTAAGTTCCTTCGTGTTAGCAACTAGTAAGGAATAGTTATTCTAAAGATAACGGCCGGCGCGAGTGCGAAGGACGTATAAGAAAGTAACGTATTCGGATATAGCGCTAAGTAGCTAGTTAACGAAATTATAGCCGTAGTTTAACTAGGAGCACCTTATAATACCTAGCCTACCGGTTAGAATCGTTTAGTAGGAACGGATAGGAACTAATAGAAGCTAGATAGTAGGGCTTTACTTTAAACGCTTAAAGATATAGTAGGCGTTATTATATTCTTTCTTACTTTATTACTAACGAGTTCGGTGGCACCGGAGTAGATAGTTATTAAATATAGCGCGGCCGGTCCTATTATACTATTAGTATACTTAAATAAGGTTTAAATTACGTTTTAAGTACTTACCGATGCTAGTATTCCCTCCCGCACCAGATACATTTATCGTTTTCGAAGGATATAGAATAGTAGAGGTTCTAGCTCTCTAGATTCGCCAGCTTAGCTAAAATTAAAATGGCTTTAATTATCGAAAGAGATAATACTTCTCCCTTATTCCCTCTTAGATAGAAGGTATTCGCCACTTCTATCCTAACTAGATCGTACTTAAATAGAATATTTATAAACCTAGACGGTTTCGGTCGCATACGCTTAACACTATTCTTAGTAATATAGTCGTAGTCTATATTCTTACCCACTATAGGATAGTATAACTCGGTCGTTAGTGTGTCGAAGAAACTCTTATATTTATCCTTAGTACGCTTTCGCTTTTCTTAAGAGAACTAGGAAGACTTCGCGCGGAAGCTCGCGCTCGTAGAGGCGCGAGAACTAGAAACCGTAAGAGAGTATAGATTTAGTACGCGAAGATTCTAACGAAAGTTTATAGAATAGACCTAGTCGATAGAGGTTTTACGTTAATCCTCTTCTATAATAATAGCTTAGGAGTCGACTCTAGAAACCTTAGATAGGTAGTATATAAATATAGTCTCGTTCTTATATTCTATCTCTCTTTATCGCTCGGTAGATGTAATTAACTCTAAGTAGGTGTTAATACTTATACCGTATAAAAATAGGTCTAATATACGTACTATCTAGGGCGTTTCCTACCCCTCTCTAAAAATAGTAGGAGGTTAACGTCTCCTCGTATCTAGCCCTCCGGCTAAGCTCTACGAGCATCTTATTCTAAACCGTAAAGATAAGAATTTTAGTTGCCGAGATAGAATACTAATCGCCATCTATCGTACGGATAATAGATACTTCCTATACCTTCTCCGGAAAGATTATATATTTAGAGTTTGCACCGGGATCGATCGTCGCATCTATAATCTTAGATATAGTTAGGGCGCCGTCCGCAATCGTAAGGGTAATAAAATAAGTAACGACGTAATATACGCGATTTTCCGGGCTCTAGAAAAAAGGTTTCTATATTCTACTAAGATAGATTACTTCGTAGGTCCGCTAGCGATAGAATCTTTCTATACTTATATACGAGTTGCTTAATTTCTTACGCCTTTCTTAAGTCTTCGTTTAATAAGCAGGATAAAGCCCTCCGTATCGGTTAGAATTAGCTTAATATCTTTATACTTAAGTCTATCGTTTATACCTCGATAAAGGCTGCTTTTAATAATCTCTCCCGGACGGATACTACGGAATAAGTATAGAAGTATACTAAAAGCCAACTATAGACGAAATCGGGAGTGGTTAAAGGTATACTCGTCGTAAACCTAAAGAAAGTAGAGTATATTCTAGATAACGGTAAAATTAGCTAGTCCTTTTAGAGCGATATTAACGGATACGCCTTTAATAACCGTAAGAGATTCGATATACTATAATCGTTAGAGTATTCTTTAGGAAAAAAAACCCCTCTCCGTTATATTACCTTACTTATACTATCGCGTATATATTTTTTATACTTATACCCCGTTCGATATCGTACTATACGTTTTAACTCGTCGAAAACCCTTTTTAGCGTCTAGATACTTATACGCCGGTCGCTTTATCCCGGGATATATCTAACTATCCACTAGAAGAACCTTTAGATAGCTATAATACTTAGAAGACGGCGAAGGTTAGAGACGTAGTCCTCCTTATTTATAGCTAATAGGCTAGCCATCTATTTCGCCTCGAACCTACTAATAATTAGTATAGCCTAGTAAAAAGGGTCTCTAATATACTCGGTCTAGCGCTCTAAGACGAGCTATATCCGGGCACGTTACTTAAAGCTTTCTATAAAAGGTATATAAGGGCGCTTAGAGTTAGCCTCTTAGTCGAAGATATTATTATCGATAATATCTTCGAAGCGTCTCTTCTTCTAGATTTTAAGGGGAGGTATAGTGGGCGGGATATAAGAGAGAGTATCTTTACGAGAAAGGCTAACGATGTATTTTCGACGATAGCGACTTAAGTAGGAGAGATTTCTAGCGTCTTTATAGGTCGAGAGGCTTTTGCTTCGGCGGCTCTAGCGCACGCAGTTATATTAGTATAGACGACGCATACGCCCCGTAAAGCGTAACCGCTAGAAATCAGGCGATGTGTGGGGCGGTAATATTCTTATAAGTCCCTACGCTAATTAGGCGTTACCGTGCTTGAGTGGTAGTAGGGGGGTTAAAGGGCAGAGTTCTACCGGGCGGGATAGTGGAAGTTAGCAGTATTATAGCAGGCGGTAAGCAGGAAAGGGCAGAAACATAGCGGGCGGGAAGCTGGAATATGGCGGGCGGGAAGCGGGCGGGAAGCGGGCGGTAAGGTGACGCTTAAACGTCGGCTAGAGGTCAGGGTGCTAATTTGCGACCTCTAGGATGATAAATTCCCGGATGCGAACAACCAATCAAATACGCGGAGAGCGCTAAGCAGTTGAGTTGGTTATTACGTCAGTCTAACACGTGACACTTGCGGTCCGTGGACACTGAAGGTCCCGAGTTCAAACCTCGGCCGTCGTACATTTTTTTTTTCTCCTTTTGTCAATCAGAGACGACTTCGATACGCCAGGAGTTGGGTGTGGAGTTTGGGTGGAGGCGAGTGCGTGGCGCTTTTGGTGGGCGACAGACCTTTCAGCAGCTCGTGATGCGATCGCCCAGTTCCTTTTTTGGACCTTCAATTATTCCCGAAACGCCTACTGTACGGCTGGCTGAGAAGGTCGAGCTCTCAGAACTTAGGCGTGGCGATGCCAGTCGGTGTGCAGGAGGAACGGCGTGCCACAGCAGCTTGCAGTGTTTCAGTTCTGTTTTCGTCCTGCATGCAGCTTGCTCATCACTGTGAATACCACGGAAGGGGTGTCCATGTCTGTGTGGTCAGATACTTGAAAGACTTTCATGAACTTGAAGCTTAGCGGAACAAAGAAGAAAGGAGCGTGACACATGATTATATTATCCTTGATTGAGAATATATGTGTCGACGAGGGATGTAGAGGAAAACATGTCATTCCTCAAGACATGTCAGGCGGCTATCGATAAGCACTTCGATCCGGTCCACTATGTCATGAAGAAGCTGAGATGATCAACAACGTCTTGCTCTGTTGATTTCACGAGTCCGGTCGGCGGCGCCTCGGTCTCGGAACAGCTGGAATTTGTGCCGAGCGGTGAAGCCAAACCTGCCAAAGGGTGCTGCTGTCACTTACGGTGATGCTGCGGACCCACTCTATGGCGGGCTAGTGAGGTAGCAAAACAAGCCACAAACCAGCGTCAGATAGCCCCGGGCAGCACTCTTATCTACAAGGGGCTAGCCGTCCCACGTGTCTCTAAAAAGTGCAGGTAGGTAGCCCGAGCAGGGACCAGCATAAAAACGAAACGTCTACATCGCACCACCACCCACGCCTCCCACCACGTCGTCCCCCACCCATCCACCACCATCATGGGCATCAAGGTCCCCAAGTTCTCCCGGCGCGGGCTCAAGCCCTACGCGGCCGAATTCCTCGGCACGGCGCTGCTGATAGTCATCGGCGAGGGCGTCATCGCGCAGTGCCTGCTCTCCGACTTCCACAACGGCACCTGGCTGTCCATCAACCTCGCGTGGGCGGGCGCCGTGGCGCTGACGTCGTTCCTCGCCGACCCCAGCCCGACGGTCAACCCGGCCGTCACGCTCGCCCTGGCCGCCGTGCGCGGGCCCGCCCACCAGCACTGGCGCGAGGTGCCCGGCAAGCTGCTCGCCCAGTTCGCCGGCGCCTTCGTCGGCGCCGCCCTCGTCTACGTCAACTACCGCTCCGCCATCCTCGCCTGGGACCCCGAGTACACCATCCCCGGCGGCAGCATCATCAGCCCCATGGGCCACCACTCGGCCGGCATCTTCGCCACCTATCCCTCCGCCCTGCTCGTGTCCAACTGGGAGGCCGTCTTCCAGGAGGTGCTGGCCTCGGCGGTGCTGATGTTCTGCGTGCTGAGCATCGCCGAGGGGCCCAACACGCGCTTCGGCGCCCCGCAGGTGTCCGTTTTCATCCTGATGGTGGCCATTGGCGCCGCCCTGGGCTGGCAGACTGGTTACGTATGTGTCTTGCTTCCGCTTTTTTTTTTGGTTATTTCTGGCTGCTGACACTTTTTTTTTCTTTCCCGCCATCAGGCCGTCAACCCGGCGCGAGACTTTGGCCCGCGCCTGTTCTCGGCCATCATGTACGGCCGCGAGGTCTTCACCGCCGCCAACTACTACTGCTTCGTGCCCCTCTTTGCGCCCATCTTCGGCTGCCTCTTCGGCGCCACCGTCTACGACTTTATGCTGTTCGAAGGCGAGGGCTCCTGGGTCCGGGATGCCGCCGACAAGGTCAACTCGGACCACCACGGTCCTTTGAGGCTGCTGGACTAAAAGAAAAGAAAAAAACCGAAGTTGCCTATCTGTTGCGTAAAAGAGGGCTGCGCGCACATTGTAAAACAGAGTGACCGTCTGTAGACACTTTTTTTTTTTTGGCGGGGTGCGAGATGGACAAGAAGTTGCCAGTAGCAGAAAAGCACGGGCTGCGAGACAGCTGAACGGCCGTCATGAAGTCAGATCATGTCCGGATAAAGATATATAGAGCATCCTTGTTGTTTGGACGGTTTTTCACCATCTCTACCTTCATGCATAGACTATTGGGCTTCATGTTAAGATGAAGGTGTAAGGCGCAATGAGTACATAAGAGTTTGCTTTTTTTGCTTTCGAGTTTTCTTCTGCAATCAATTGAATGTAGTCACTCAAACTGCGTTACAAAAAACAACAAGGAAAGGTAGGTGGTTCTACCCGGAAGAACAGGCACATTTGACAAGTAACTGTGTGCTCCGCTTACGATTAGAGTTGGGTTCAAGCTCGCCTATACCATCTCACATCCAGTCGAGTCTTGCAAGTATCTCTCCAAATCTTTGGACTCTCATCAAAAGCATGAATGAAACATTTCAAATCTACAACTTTCTCTCTCTTTCTCTACCCAAAAATAGGAATCAACGCCAACACACCACCATGCCAAGCCCGAGGAAAAAAAAAAGAAAAGCCAGACAGACCAGCATCCCCCGTCCTCCGCCTCCGCGTCCGCCCCTCACTCCTCCGCCCTCGAAACCCTCACCACCAACCCGCCCCTCGGCCTCAGCGTCAGCCCGGGCACCAGATCCGCCAACGGATCCGGCCCGTCGTACGCGAAATCGAAGCTGCCGACCAAGCCCACGACCACGGCCTTGAGCGCCCGCAGCGCGTACTCCTTGCCGATGCACGACTTGGCGCCCATCGAAAACGTCAGGTACGACCCGTTCGTCTCCATGCCGGCCCGCCTGTTCTCGGGCGCCCACCGCTCGGGCACGAAGTCGTCGGCGTCGGGCCCCCACACGGCGGGCGAGCGGTTGATGGCGAAGGTGGGGATGGTGAGCTGGGTGCCCTTGGGGATGGGGACGCCGGCGACGGTGGTGGGAGCGGCGGCTTGCTTCCAGGAGTTGGGGATGGAGGGGTAGAGGCGGGTGACTTCCATGACGAAGTGGTGGAGGTAGGCGATGGAGTCGAGCTGGGCGCTGGATAGCGGCAGGGCGGGGTCGGGGACGGCTTGGCGGACGGCGGCGCGCAGGCGGGCGGCGACGAGCGGGCGCGTGGCGAGCACGTAGATGGCCCAGATGAGGGTGGCGGCGTTGGTGCCGAAGCCCGCGGCGGTGAAGGTCATGGCGTTCTCGATCAGGTCGTAGTCGGTGAGGTCTTTGGTGTTGAGCATCACCGAGAGCATGTCCTTGTGCGTGCCCTCGCCGTCGGTCGACATGTCCTTGCTCTTGCGCTCCTCCATGAACTGGCGGTAGCGCTCGTTCATGTGGCGGCGGTCCTTGAGCTGCTCCTGGTACTTTTTGATGGGCAGCTTGTTGAGCAGGGTGTGGTTGACGAAGAGGGGCAGCACGTAGACGCAGAAGGCGTCCCAGCCCTTGTGGCCCTCGATGGGGAAGTTGCGGTCGAAGAGGTCGTAGAAGTGCGAGGGGTCCTCGATGCCCTTGAAGTCGGCGCCCCACTGGGTGGCGCCGAGGATGTCGAAGGTGCAGTAGTTGGTCCAGTCGAGCATGTTGAGCTCGGCCACGCCGTGGGGCGCGTCGTCGACGATGGAGAGCAGCTTCGACCGGAACCGCTGCACCTGCTTCCACATGTCCGGCACGAGGCGTCGCTGCTGCGAGGGCGTAAAGGCCGGGCCGAGGGCCTTCTTCATGCGCTGCAAGTGCTCCACCGTTAGCGCAACTGCATCTTCCCCAAACGCGCATGTGGCTCCCAAGTAGTACTACTCACCCTGTGCCGCGGACCTTCGGCGAGGACGAGCCCGTCACCGAGCATGGGGCCCAGCGCCTCGCGGAAGCCGTCGGGCCACTTCATGTCCTCGTTGTTCACGATCTGCCTGACGGCGCTGGGGCTCATGGGGAGCAGCTTCTCCTCGCCGAAGAAGCCGGTGCAACGGAGGAAGTCTGTGTGAGCAATCTCCTTGCCCCACTCCCACGCCAGGACGCCGGTAGCGCGGCCCAGTTCCTCGAGTCCATGGCCGAAAAGGAAGCTTCCGCCCTGTGCGAGCCGTCAGAACAAACCGGTTCATCCGGCATTGGGTTTGCTGGGGGACTTACCTTGGGACCAGGGATTTTTCGGAGAGGGCTCAGGACGGATGGCCACAGCCAGCACACGGCGACGAGGTTGATTGCGATTTCGAGAGATAGAGCGACGACGAAGGTACCCCATTGTCCCAGTACAGGAGCAGGGAAGTACTTGCCGCCCACGAGGGCGAGAGCAGCGAAGAGGAGTAGTTTGGAAAACATGTTTATTGTTGTGTGCTTGGAAGGTACTGTGGACTCTCTACAGCTCTGAGATATAGTCCCATTCAAGCGCCCAGCCCGTCTCAGCCGTGTTCATCGATCAGGCCATGATAGCGTGAATGCATGTTGTGGGATTGCTATTTCGCGTTGGTGGATGATCAGCACCCCGTGAGATGGCGGGGCGAAATCTCACAGGGGAGCCGTATGCTGGAAATGCTTGTCTCGACTCTTGGCTTTGCTGATGATTTGCTTATGTTGATGATCACGGTTGCTGACGCTCACCCTTGTGAAGATCGTGGCTGAGCACCGAAGCGCCGGATCCTTCAACCCACCGCAAGCGAAGCGGGACCTACGTGCACATCCGGCTCATTTTAGAACCTTCTTATTTTTAGATTTGGCGTAACTGCCGACATCTCGGCTTTCGTGCTTGCATTGTTCATTTTGCCCGCACGTGGCCATTTATGGGTCGGTTTTGCGTCGTCTTTCCACGCGGCGCCACTGAGATGCTGCCGCTGTCGCAATTACCATCTAAATTATCGGGCGAGCTCTCGTTCAATCGAGTAAATAATCTCGTGCTGTGATGTACTGTCGCTAGGAATACAGGTGACACTGGCCAGCTCCAAGCGTGCATGCGAGATATTGGTGATTGAGACCACAATAGATGTCACTGGGTGCAGCAGGCCAATTGGTGAAGTTTGTAGAGATTCGCATGAGAAACAGAAATAATTAACCAGTAAACGACAAAGAAAAGTTGAAGCACCACGCCGCCCAAGAGAAAACTGAAAGAAAAAATCCCATACGAACACGGCACACACAAACTCTGCCTGCGTCGAGTGGATACAAGATGTGTTAAATGCCTGACCTTGATTCTTCATCTGAACCACAACAATGCACATTGTCCTAATGTTACCAGCAGTGGAATTTCTACTTATCCAATAACATTGCTGATTGTATGTGAACACCATGGCACCAATCGAATTATATAAACTCTTCGAACCAGTACTATAGACCAACCAGACAAGTCCTCCGACAACACTCGTACCGAAAAGTTCCAGCAATATGGCGCAGCCTACGGACCTCTTCGGGGCCGACGGCACGCCTCTCCACGAGGACAACGTTTATCAGGACATCCTCAGCAAGCACATGGACCAGATCTGCGACTTCGAGGACCGCTACCGCCAAATGGGCACGCAGTGGAACCTCACCGACGTCCGTGTCCGCGACGGGGCCCCGGAGCTGGACCCCGCCACGAACCTCGGAGCGCGGTATGCGCGCGACTTCTTCGACGTCCGCGACGAGCACGCCCCCGTCCGCGATGTCGGCCACGAGATCGAGGCGCTGATCGCCGACGCGCGCAGCCGCATCCGCCGCGGCCACTACAGGTTTGTCAAGATGCTCCTCGATGAGATTGACTGGTGCATGGCGGATCTGAAGCGCAGGCTGGACCTGGCTGACGATGCGACCCAAGAGGCTGACCGTTTGCACATGGAGCGCGTTGCGACGGTCGCCATCCGCGGTGCCCAGGGCATCCAGTTCAGCGCGAGGGAGGCCGGGCTGAGGCGCTGGGATAGGACGCTGCCTGCGGTTCCAGTGACTGGGACTTTCATGGCGCCTCTGTCCAATTTCGGAGTTGCGTCCCTTTTCCTCCCTGCCGAGGCAGCCGAGGAGATGAGCTTCGCTGAGCACATCTTCATCAGCAGGTACTTTGGCGACCCAGAGGCTCCCGGTTTGCCTCGCGGCTATGAAGCTAACCCTTCTCTATTCGAGCAGAGGAATGATGTCATCTGGGCCTCTAACCCTGACTTGCGGGACTTGCCGTAGATGATCAAAGGAGCGGCCGCAGAGCTTCCACTGACCCCCAGCACTCTGGTACAGCTCCGTGTAAGTACTGCAGAAAACGTAGGCCGATAGAAAAAAAAGATCAAATTAGATCGAATCGTCGAAACCTTGCATGCATGCGTGAAAGTGATCAGTGAAAGTAATCAGTGAAAGTGACCAGGCCACAGGGAACTCTATTGGTAACGAAACGATGCCTCCACAGACCCCTACGAAAAGCAAGCACAACAAAACTCATGGCAAAAAAAAAAAAAGAGAAAAGAACCAGAACCGCTATCCCGCAAAGAACCAGAACCAGAGAGAAGCTCCTCCCCTCCCCTCCCCTTCCCTCTCCTCCCAACCCCCTGAATCCCCCACTCACCCCAAACACGTCGCATACCCCCTCAAAACCCCATCCCCCCTCACCGCCTCCAAACACCCCGCCTCCAAATCCACCGCCACCTCCAACCCCCCGGGATACCCTTCCTCAGCCCCACCAACCTCCACATCCCTCACCCCAAACGCCGGCAAAACGCAAACCAATCCATCGAACTGCCCTCCCCCGGGCAGCCGCATCCGCCTGAACCGCCCGCACCCCAGCTCGACGTCGGCGCCGCTCCCGAAGGATTTTTCCCACGACGTGGCGACGACGTCGGGGCCGGGGCCACCACCGGTGATGCCGCCGAAGCAGCGCCACGGGTTGACGACGTCCGAGGCGCGCGGCTGGGCGGCGACGAGGGCGAGCTGCGCGCGGAGGAAGCGGGGGCAGGTTTTGGCGGTGAGGGAGGCGCGGATGCTGGTGGCGAGGGTGGCGAGGGAGGCGGTGGGGGTGGTGGTGGTGGGGGTGGTGGAGGAGGAGGAGCGGCGGGAGGAGGAGGGGGATGAGGGGGAGGAGGACGAGGGGGAGGGACCGCCAAAGGCGTCGGGCTCGACTGCGGCGGCGGAGAAGAAGGCGGCGTTGCCAAAGTAGCCTGGTGCGAGGGGCGGCTCCAGCTTGGAGCGGCCGTTGACGGCGAGGGCAAAGGTGCAGCGGTCCGGGCGTTTGGTGGCACTGTCGGTGGGCTTGAGGGAGGCGAGGCGGGCGCGGGCGATGGCGCGCCAGATCAGGGCGCAGACGGCGTCGTGGGTGGAGATGCGCAGGGCGGTGGCGGCTTGCACGTCGGCGTGCAGGCGCTTGAGGGCGGCGGGGCGGAAGTGGAAGATGGCGTTGTCGACCTTGGGGCGGGCGAAGGCGAGGGCTTTGGCGACGAACATGACCGAGGGCGGCGGCAGCTGGAGGCCGAAGATGTGGGGGCCGGCGTTGGGCTTGACGGTCCATTCGAGGGAGAGGTCGACGGGCTCGTCGTCGTCGTGCGAGGTGATGGCGAGCGAAGTGCTGTCGTGGACGGACCGGGCCTTGCCTTCCTTCTCGATGGCGAGCCGGGTCGACGACTCGGCGGCGGACGACGACGGCTTGTGCTGGGCGTACAGGCGGGCGCGCTCGAACCAGCTCTTCATCAAGAAGCCGGTGGCGGTGGCGTCGAGGAGGTAGTGGTGCTTGTTGACCATGAGCACGTAGCCGCCGGCGATGAAGGTCAGCTGCACCGAGAAGGTGTCGCAGCCGCCGTCGCCGTCGGGGCGCGGCACGGCGTCGACGCCGGCGGCGAAGACCTTGGGGTCGAGGTGCTGCGACGGGAAGCCGAGATCCGGGCGCAGCGACTCGAGGGTGATCTTGTCGTGGGTGGCGACGACGAAGGGCAGGCTGGAGTCGTGCTTGACCCGCACGAAGAGCCGGCCGTTGTCCGGCCTGGCGTGCACCTTGCCGAGCAGCTGCGGGAAGGCCAGCGCGTGGCCGTCGTCGTCGGGCAGGCGCAGGAAGGACTCGAGGCTCCGCTTCAGCCGGTCGGCCAGTTCATCGCGGTAGGCTTGCGGGCTGCCTGTCTCGCCGCGCGTGTCGTAGATGAAGATGTACCGGCTGTTGATTGCGGGCGGGATGTTGTCGGCCAGCGTCAGGTCGAAGGTTGCATCGAACGGCTGGGCGGCCGTCAGGCGGAACGTCTTGGTGCTCGGGGCGGACGAGGATCGGAAGAACATGGTGGATGAGACGAGGTGATCTGTGGGTGCGTGGGGCGATGAATTACCGGGTCCTGGTCGGATTACATGTTATAAAGGTCAAGCTTTTGGGTGCATCTGGGGGCCGTCATGCTAAGCGCCCGGCCCGATCCCTGGGCGACGCAGATTACCCGAAATAGTAATATTGGTTCAGCTGCCTGGTCAGTGAGCCGTCAGCTTACGAAGATCTGTCTGTCTTAAGCGAGACCCCGCAAGACGCCCAGGAGGTACACCAAGCGTGCTGAGCACGTGGAGGATAGACGGTTTGCGTGTGAAGATGCTGATTTTGATTCTAAAATTATCGTCAAGATGCCAACTGTGCGAGGCAGTGTCACTGAAGTCGTGCACCTGGCTGGATAGTACTTGAAGCCACCACGCCGAGCACTTGGCAACACCATCACTTGGCAATCACATCTTCGCTCAACAAGCTTCTCTTGGCAGCTTAAACTTTATCTCTTTGTACACAATACTGAAAACACACTCAACACGCACAATGGCATCGACCCTCGCAACCACCCTTGCCCACGATGCAGCCATCACCAGCGTGGCTTATGCCACCACCAGCCTTCTCTACCGGCTGTCTCACCGATACCTCAAGTCCACCGTTGTCCACTGGGACAATGTGAAGCCCGGCGTGCAGAACCGGATGGCATGCGAGATTGCACTCCTCCCCACCCGGGCCATCCTGTTCCTCCTCTGCGCCCCGGCAATCATGAGCGCCTTCGCCGCTCCGGAAATCTGGACGCACTTGGACACATACCGCATGATCCTCGCCTCGTGAGTTCCACCACCCAATGATCCTGCCATGCCGAGACTGACCACAGCAACAGGGCCATCATGGGCGGCAGCTACATGTTCGACCTCACCATCGAGCGCAACGACACGCTCTCGCTCATCCACCACTTCATGGGCCCGGCGCTGCTCCTCTGGGTGCGCTGCTCGTACTCGGCCTTCAACTCGTCCGACGCGCTCATGTGCCGCATGCTCGTCTCCTTCGTCTTCTTCGGCGCCGGCGTCGGCGGCTCCGTCACCACCGTCATGCTCGTCCTCATGAAGCTGTTCAAGCGCCAGATCTCGCCCGCCGTCCTGTACCGCGCCGTCGTCGCCCTGTCGTGGGTGCTCACGCTCAACACGTGGCTGTCCACCATGTACGGCTGCACCTACCTGCTGTGGGCCTTCGAGGACCTGCACAGCCACTGGGGCGACTTCGCCGGCCTCGTCCCCCTGGCCCTGTGCGGCTTTGAGTTCTGGCTCCAGTGGCGCTGGGCCCTGCGCTTCCAGGGCATCTCCGAGGGCCTCGGCGCTGCTGCTGGCATCGCTCCCGTTGCTGCCGTCCCTGCTGCTGGTGCTGAGGAGAAGCAGAAGAAGAAGATGTTGGTTCTGTCGTCGTTTGAGAACATGAGCGCGGAGAAGATTAGCGCAAACACCATGGCGCTGTCGTGGGCCGTCGGCTACTCGGGTGTGTGCATGAAGGTTTTGGAGAAGCTCACCATCCGTCTGATGATGTGAATGTAGAGAGATGAGGGGAAGATAGGAGGAATTTTTAAATACCATATAGACATAGGCCAGATTGAAATGCGACTCCGATTTCTTTTTTTTAAAAAAAATAATTATTGGCACCGTACTACTTCAGTGAGTCTTAGATAGAACCATGCATGGATTAATTCCCTAATGGAAAGCCCTGACGAGCTGTTGGCCTATATACTATGTGTTTAACATTGAATCTGCACTCATTCAGTATTTGGCGGCCCGTTCCGCGGGTTCTTTAGTTTGCGTTTCCGGAAAACAATAAACACCAGCTTAGCGGCACAAGGCCATCGCTTAAAATTTGAAACATTCGCTACACAAGATCTTGCAAGATTTCAACATGTTTGACGTGTTAATCAAAGATGCATACGCATGGGATTTGCTGTATTATCAAAATCAGCGCTTCTTCACAGGGAATTTACCAGTCCACTGATTATGCGATAGACGACGTCCACCACCAGAAGACTTGCCTGCATTCAGACAATAACAACATATGAGACTTGGCAAAGCAACGATGGCTTAATTTCTAAATTTGTTCCACTGTTCGTTTAATCCGAATCAACTCTCGTACGTTTACGATGGCTGGAAAGCCACAGCATCGCCAGCCTTTGGCGTCAAGGCTGCTGCACTAAATGTGCGACAGAAATAACTGAGGCTGCTGTATAGTGCGAAGCTAGCCGCGAAATCGCGGGGTTGCGGGTGGCTGTGCTGAAGGAAGACGGGGAGGACAGCTGCTTACGGTAAGGCCGGCGGTTGCCCAGCGGCCCCAAAGCTTCGCCCGAATGAACAAGGCTTAACGGAAAGAGCCAAGCCACCGGCGTCTGACGCCCTTTGGGTGGTCAGCTTACGGTTCGCATTATACTCGGAGCGCTGCTGAATCCCATGTCGCCCGGTATTCGTCAGTCTCTTGCAAAGACAATAATCCAACATGCTCGTTTTTTCTTACGCTTGGCAAAAGCCGTGGCTTGCGAGAGTGCTTCTTTCGTCCATGCCAAGGTACCGCTTCGGGTACGCCGCGATAGACAGAGTCGGGCCTCAGCGCAGCGAGGAATCAATAAATAGGCTGGGTGCGACGGGTACGAACAAGGAACAACATCAATCACTTCAGTCTACATTCAAGCGACGGGCCTCCACCTTCACTTATCGCCTCTCCACTTTCATTCACACCCTCGTCCTCTCTGCAAACAACCATCTCCGCAATGGCAGCCACCACCGCAGCCCCCGCCCCGCTCTGGAGCGTCTTCGACGCGTCCTGGACCGCCATGACGGGCTCGCCGGCGTCGGCCTTCGCCTTCACGCCATCGACGGCGCCGTTCGCGACGCTCAAGTCGACCGTGTCGATGATGGCCGTCTACTACGCGGCCATCTTCGGCGGGCGCGAGCTGATGCGCAACCGGCCGGCCTTCCAGCTCAAGACGCCGTTCATGCTGCACAACTTCTTCCTCACCGCGCTGTCGGGCGGGCTGCTGGTGCTGTTCCTCGAGCAGATTGTGCCCACGCTGTGGCGCCGCGGCGTCTACGACTCCGTGTGCGCCGCCGACGCGGGCTGGACGGAGCCGCTCAACCTGCTGTACTACGTGAGTCGACCTCGACCTCTACCCCGACCTCGTGCGTTGAAGCTAACGATTGGCCACCCACACACAGCTCAACTACCTCACCAAGTACGTCGAATTCATCGACACGGTCTTCCTCGTCCTCAAGAAGAAGCCGCTCACCTTCCTGCACACGTACCACCACGGGGCCACGGCGCTCCTCTGCTTCGTGCAGATGGCGGGCCGCACGCCCGTGTCGTGGGTGCCCATCACGCTCAACCTGTCGGTGCACTGCGTCATGTACTTTTACTACTTCCAGTCGGCGCGCGGCGTGCAGTGCTGGTGGAAGCGCCACATCACCGTCATGCAGATCGTGCAGTTCGTCATCGACCTCGGCTTCGTCTACTTCACGGCGTACAACCTGTTCGTGTCGCGCCACCTCGCCGACGTGCTGCCCCACGTCGGCGCGTGCGACGGCGGCGAGGTCGCGGCCGTGACGGGCGCCGCCATCCTGACCAGCTATCTGTTCTTGTTCGTCGCTTTTTACTTTGCGACCTACAAGAAGAAGGCCCCCGCGGCCAAGTCGGCGGCGCAGAAGGCCTCGGATCTGCACAGGGTGGCGTCCAAGGCGTCGGTTGCGCTGGCGGCCGGTGGGGTCAAGCTGATGCCGGCGATCAAGGAGTAGGGGATGGCGGCGATGCGCTTTGGCTCTCTTATTTTCTCTGTTCTTTTTTGTTTCTGTCGGGTACGGGATCGCGGATCGCGGAAGGTTTGACGCCATAGACGGATAGATCGGGTCAGGGGTGATTGGGAGGAGTGGGCGGTGGAGCCGCAGGGTGGAGATCCAGGAACGGTTGTGGTGGTTGTTGCTTTGTTGATTGTTCCATGGCGCAGGGGCGATCATTGCTCTGTCTATTTTTGTGGTGTACAGGGGTTTCCTTTTTCTTTGTTTTTGTTCTTGTTCGCTTTGCTACCTAGACAACCAATGCCACGGCTTTGCTCCCTTCATCATTCACCTGGCCGCCAAGCGCGAAAAGCTTATTCTGGCTCGCTTAGATGCGTCATGATGCTTGTTCTGTTTCCAGCTTCGGGCCCCCTGTCAGCAACTTGTGGCTGGATTGGGAAGGGTGCCTATCTTTCTTGGCGAATCGCTGATCTAGCGCTGACGGATCGTGGAGTGGCCGTGGAGGCTTCCCGCCTGCCCGCCTGCTGCTTTTTTGAGCACCGCTTCGACGCCTCTGGGCCGGCAGTGCCTCGTGCTGGCGCCGCTAGTGTGGAACCGCGAAACCGTTGCGCGTTGTGCCGTCGCTAGGGCCACGTAACGTGTGGGCCCGACAGCCATGGCAGATGAGTGGCAGATCCGATCACCAAAAAAGCGGGGCTGCTCGTCGTCACGGAGTTGACAGCCGCATCCAGATGGTGCCGAAAGCGGAGGTTTCGCCAACAGCCACGCACGCTGATCCTGCGCTCTGTTCCTGAACAAACGCACAACGTATTGATGAGGGGGGCCGAGTGCACGACAGGTCGAATTAAGCAACCAAATACGCGTATGAGACGAGCAATCAGCACCGCCGCTCGCCAAGTCCGGGGAACCCAGCCCCCAGGGACAGCTGGCCGCTGGGCAAAGCTTGAGCCGGGCTGTGGGGGCTGGGCACAGTGCTTGCATCTTGCATCTGGCCGTCGCCGGGTAGCTAGCCGCCAACGGGGCCAGCGATCCTTGAAGGATTCTTGAAGGAATGCTTATCAATGGTTGGCACTCTGTCTGACAAGGCGCGGCACTTTGGGGGCTATCTGCTTACGATTCTCCCCCCGCATCTGGCAAGGCGGCACCAGCTTGTGTGAAACACCCGTCAGCCCGCACGTGTGTGCTCTGCTTCTGGTGGTGGCGCGGGCGCGGGTGCGCTCGAGTCGCTCTCGGCCAGGGCCTCCCGGTGGAGAACCAACCGCCCTGAATCGCGAGGCTGGCGGGCTCGCTGACTGAGCCGCAGCACTTGAGCCAAAGCAACCGGCAGGCACTGTTGCTGCTACCAAATTAGACCTCCAGCCAGGCCTCGTGTTGGTCTGTTCCGCCATCTTTGGATGCGGCTCTGGGAGAAATAAGTAGTCTCGTCGCCCAATTGATAGATACATCGCATCACATCGAGTGACGACTGCCTTCAGACAATCAACACAATGGCATCTGCACTCACCGACTCCATGGCCTCGTTCCAGGGCTTCACCACCGCTGCCGGCTTCCAGTCGCAGCAGCCCATGCAACAACCCGTCGACACGGGCATGTGCTCGGACGAGGAGGACTGGACCTCCGTGGCCGACGCCGCCGAGCGGAGACGGATCCAGAACCGCAACGCCCAGCGCAAATACCGTTGGTTGCCCCTCCACCTCCGCCCGTGTCTGCACCAACCACGCCCCCGCATTTACTGACTAGTCGCAGGCCGGAACCTCAAGCGCCGCGTGCAAGCCCTCGAGCAGCAGCAGCAACACCAGCAGCAATCCGCATATCACCACCGCCAGACCTCGCCCTTCCCATCCACCGGCAGCATCGACCTCCAGCACCTGTTCGGCCCCTCCAACTTCTCCATCCCCATGACCGCCGCCGCCACCCCCAGGAACACGCCGCTCCCCACGCCCCCTTGCGAGCCGTCGGCAGCGGCAATGGCCGCCTCGCAATGCGCCACCTGCCACCAATGCGGCAGCCTGGTGTCCATGGCGGCCGCAGACAGCGCCAGCCAGCTCCTCGGCATGACCACCCCGCCCTTCCAGCACATCGTCGAGGACTGGACGCAAACCATGTTCGACGACGTGCTGCCCGACATCAGCATGCCCGACAGCACCACGACCCCGGCCAACAGCGTCTCGGGAGCCGACTCATCATCATCATCCTCATCATCATCACACGTCGGCGCCGGCGGCCTGAACATCTCCCTCACCGGCCACGCCGACAGCACGACCACCACATCCGACGCCTCCGACAACATCAGCACCAACACCAAGCTCTCGTCCCCCCCGCCCTTTTCCACCTCCTCAGCCGCGTCGACAACCTCCACCCGCTCCCGCTCCGCCAGCGCCCGGCAATCGCTCTCCGGCCGCTCGCTGCTGCACATCGCGGCCGAGCGCGGCAACGACGCCATGGTGTCCTTCCTGCTCGAGCAGGGCGGCGACCCCAACGCCCGCGACGACATGGGCTGGACGCCGCTGCACCTCGCCGTCGAGCAGGGGCACAAGGGGACCGTCAGCCGGCTGCTCGAGGCGGGGGGGAACCTGTTTGCGAGGACGGAGTAGGGGGGTGCATGGAAGTATGCACGGGTGATGCGTGCTTGGCTTGGCTTTTCTTTTTCTTGGTCTTGGTCTTTCGTTTGTTGAACGGTTTGGTGGTGCTTTGCGGGATTTTTTGTTTTGTTTTGCATGTACAGAGCGTTTGGCGTTGGTGGTGGTACATACATACGATTGGGACGGGCTGATATCCTTGGGCTGCTGTTGTTTAATGCATTGCGTGGGCGCTTTGCACGGGATGGGTAAAATTTTCTGTTTTAGAGGGGAGAAGAGAAAGACAAGATTAGACGATCGTCAATGCATCTCTCGCTAGCAAGAATCATGCGTGGTACTATCAGTCATCGGAGCAGTACAGTGAGCGGGACCGGTCGTGTTTCATTTCTATGCTACGTCAGTTGCGATGGGCTCTCAACCCCGGCTGGGTTTACTGGTTGATGAAACCTTCTTTTCTGAAATGTGAATTTCAAACCTTAAGAAAGCTTGTGCGTGGTTTTTTTTTTTTTTCACACTGCGTCTACCCGCTTGATATCTAGAAGCAACTTCTCATATCTATCCCCCACATCGCACAGATCTCACAAAAATCGAGCAAGTATTGCGACATTATCCTTATCTTTTGAATGTTTTCACTCTTATTCTACCTAGTCTACCTCTTCTCTCCAAGCTGCCCAAATACAACCATCATGCAGTCCCCACCATGACGAAAACTTGCACAAGGTCCATCAAAACTTGGACTGCGGTTTCGCTGCCTTCGGCCGGCTTCCCGTGTCTACCTCTGTCTAACACGAGAAGTTCGGTGACGCATCTTCTTCAACTGTGGCTTGGAACGTTGGATTACGTTTCTCAAAGAAAGCCTTGACGCCTTGTTCCTAATCCTTAAGCAGCAGTCAATAATCTCGAAACTCCTCTGTCCCTCTCATACCCCGCACTGAACATGTGGTACAGCACGGCCGAATCCACCAGGGGCATGCCCTCAGCCGTTCCGGGACTATGCCGCATCAAGACGCGGTTCAAGTACGACGCCAGAGGGTTAGCGTTCTTGGCAATACTATGCGCCAGCTCCAGCGATCGGGTCATCCCCTTGGACGCGGGCGGGTAGCGTCTCTTGGAAGAGCGGGCCGAAGTGAGGCGAGGTGGGCGGGGAGACTTCGCCCGCTGTGATGAGCAGGTAGGACGCACGGGAGAAGCCGATGAGGCGCGGTAGGAAGGAGGAGATCAAACGATGGTTCAACCTTTGTTTGGTACTGTTGGCGAACGGCGCGCCACGCATCGAGACGCACCCGGGCTGAGGCTGTGCTTAGCTGATTGCTGTTGGAAGCGTCATGGTTATCCAGGGCTCAACTGCACAGCCTTGCATGTCGGCTTGCGACATAGGTAGATGGCAAGTGCGAGGCGGCTGCCGCTTTGCGGCAGCGAGTTCAGCGATGCTCTTATAAACAACGGTTCAATCAATGGCTAGAACATGCAAGCCTCGGCGATCTATGCTCCGCCCTTTACCGGCACCTGAGGAGAAATCAATTTAGAGATCTACTCAGGCACAGAAAGTCTTCCCGGCACCGGTGACACGACCTTGGCCAACTCGTCCACATCAAACAGGGGGAACACTGTCTCGAAATCCTGCATCATCCGCAAAGTGAATGCATTCTACTTCTTCTGCCAAATCTGCACGACGAAAACCACAGAGTTTGCAGTCATGGCACCCTCCGGATAGTGCGACACTTTGAAGTCTTTCGTTGGAACTTCTCGTACGAGGTGGGGACAAGGATGGGGTCGGGAGTGGGAATCACTTTGTTTTCGATGTGATGACTGGTAGCAAGCTGCTCTATACGTTCTTTAAAGAAGATGCGTGCTGATATCTCTACATGCTTTGGCCAAGACGATGCATGGCGATAGTTCTCGGTCTGGAGTCCGGTGTCCAGTAATCCTCCGCCTTCAACCACCACCAAACGCCAACACCTCTCCACACTGGCTGATCCAAGCTATGTGGGGAGTATAAGGGCTAAACCACATGCAAGTTACGTACTATCCGACCAATTAGAGACCCGACTGATTGGAGGTTGCCTTTTCCGGCGTAATAGAGCGAGCGGTAGTATAGAGCACTACCTCATATTGAATATTCTAGTGGACCACAGTAATTCTTTTATCCCCCAACGCTTTATACTGTATTGGCCAGTCAGATCCTAAGATATAACTGGTATAGGGTAGTTGTATTATGATTCCGCAACTTTCCTACGTCTGCACAAGCCTTAGTGGCAGCCATCGCGGTGGACATCACAGATAGGAAAGCCTGGCTGATAAAAAGCATGAATGATGATGATGGATCTAGAACCGGAGGGGTTCTAGATCCGCTATCTACGGATCCAGATCCAACTGGTTCCGGATCCGGCAGCTATGGAACTGGAAGCTGTGGAACTGGAAGCTGTGGAACTAGAAGCTATGGAACTGGAAGCTCCTGCCCGACCTCCTCACCGTGCCACTCAGCATGATCTACTTGTCCGGTTCATAGAGCATTGTGGTATTCGCAAACCTTCGATGAATTTCAAACCCCCACCCTTATCCAGAAATGGTATACGGCTTTGCGGTGACTTTTGGAAAACTTGATTTTCGAGAATACTGGAATTGAATGGACCTAATGACAAAACCGATCGTTCTACGACACCATGCATCCCACGTACCAACCCCCCCAAAAAAAACCATCTGAACCAAAGGCAGAAAAAGACACAAGCAAGCAAAGCCCCGCAAGCCAAAAACAAAAAAAGAAAAACGCCAGGTATGCCCCATCTCCCTCTCTTCCTCACACCTAAACCTTCGAAAACGCCGCTCCCCCCGCCGCCTCGTCCACCTCCCTCGCCTGATCCAACCCCACCACCTCAAACAGCTTCTTCGGCGTGACATGGCTCGGCACGCCCGTCACGCCCTCCGCCTTGAGCCTCTCAAACATGCCCTTCATCCCCACATACGCCGAGCTCAGCGCCGCCAACGAAAAAATCATCACCTTGAACCCCATCTCGCGCGCCTCCCCCACCGAGATCAACGGGCTCGCCCCATTCTCAATCGCATTCAACAGCAACGGCCACGGCCGCAGCTCCCGCACCGCGCGCGCCGCCTGCTCCTTGGACTGAAACCCCTCGAGGATGCCCACGTCGGCGCCGAGGTCGCGCGCGGCCCGCAGCCGCGCGACGCACTCGTCGTACCCGCGCGTCTGCAGCGCGTCCGTCCGCGCGATCAGCAGCATGTCGCTGCCGAGGGCGCGCAGCGCGTTCTTGGCCGCCCGGATCCGCAGCAGGTAGTCCGGGAGGGGGACGACTTCTTTGCCTGCGAGGTGCCCGCACCGCTTGGATAGGATTTGGTCTTCGATGTGGAACCCCGCGACGCCGGCGCGGTGGTACTGCGCGACGGCGCGGGCGATGACGACGGGGCCGCCGTAGCCGGCTGGGAGGGTGTTAGTGTGGGGACGAGGGAGGAAGGGG